>NW_022436996.1:4701717-4790830 GCF_009761245.1 Sapajus apella
CGTGACTCTCTGGCACAAAGGTGGATGTGAGGGGCGCTCGCTGGAAAGCCCCGTGACTCCCTGACTCGGGTGTGGACTCCTCTTGGCAGGATTTCCTCCTCATGTCCCCATGCCCTGGTGGGGTCTGCCAGCTGCTTCCCTCCTCCAGCCAGCCCACATTGGCCACATCTGGATTCTAATTATTGCTGATGCTGGTTCTGTACCAGGAAGAGAGGAAGGAGCTGGGCTTCTCTGTGGTCTTGCTTTCCTAAGACAACTGGGTTCAGGCAAGCGGAGGCACTAGGTTCCTGTGGCCTGTGCCAGCCACAGGATCCAGCTGGGACAACAGTTTAGCTCCCAGCTCCACTATCCACTGAGAAGGCACTCCGGGCCTGTTTCTTTTTCCATCAAACTAGAATACGTCTGACTTATAAGATTGCTTTAGGATCAAATTGGATGATGCAAATAAAGTGGCTAGCACTGTCCCTGGCATCTATCAATTACAGCGACCTTTTTCTTTTGTCTTTTTTGTTCTTTTTCCTTTTTACACAATTATCATTAGACTAGTGCTCTTCTCCCTCATAGATAACTTGCTCTATCCAGGAACTCAGCGTGTCCATTCTGTCTCCTGGCTGATTAGAAATCCCTGTTCCATCCAGCTGGGCCTCCCCAGACAGACCCCGATTTTCAGGCCTCTCTTACCCCTTTCTCTACCTGCATGTCTTTGCCCATACCCTCAGGGCTCATCCAGGTCCCTGGAGGTCACTTCAATAACTAATTCCCCTACGCTGCGTTTTGCTGATTGTGTTCTACTTGCCAGAGGACACAGTGAGGTTAAATAGTAAACTTAACGAATGTGATTGCATGGCGGAATGCACCAGATACTCTCGAGTTCTTCCCAGGTATTAAGTCATAGAATCCCCCCAGCACTATCATGAAGTAGGTACTACCATTATTCCTATTTTAAATTTCGCTAAAAGTCATCCAGTTAGTAAGAAGAAAAGCCAGCACTCAATTCTGCAGCCAGGCCCCAGAGTTCAAGCACCTCGCTAACACAGTGTCAGATGAGGGAATGTTGGGCACCATGGCAGGCCACTGTGAAGCAGGATCAGCCGCAAGAAACAGACCCCTCGAACACTGAACTGGGAAGGAGGGGGTGATTTCTCCGGCTGGGAGCACGTTGCCTGACAGCCAAGCTCCTCTAACGAAGGAAACCCCTGCCTTTCTATAGGCTCACAACTCTAGCTATTACACGTGAAAGGGCCTTGGGTTTACAGTTTTAGAAAGTACATGTGAGGGGGTCGTGATCCATGAAGTAACCGAGGGGGTCTGAGCAAGAATAAATAGGAACAATAGAGGGCATTTCTCCATGTCGCCCCCACCCTTAAGATAGCCTGAGATCTTCAGGGTGGGGGGGTTTAACCTTTAACCTCCAGGCCACGGACCTCATGCCTGCTTCGTCTCAACTTTCACTTCCTCCTTCCTTGAGACAAGAGACAGGAAAGAGGGTTTATTTTCCTCAACTGGAAAGGATAGGTTTGCTCGAGGACGACCCCACACACCATGGGACATCATGCCCCCGGCCATGGACTTCCGAGGGCCTGAAGGAGAACGGGCCTGGGAGAGCCACACAGGTCCCCCTTGGCTGGACAATGAGGCTGCCATGGTATTGATACTTTTCAAGACCTATTTCCCCATAATGAATCCCTTTCTTCCAACAAATGACTCTTCTTCACTGTGATTTGGTGGAAAATTGAGAGTAATGAGGTCATCTCCACCAAACCAGAGAGGGTGGAGTGTGAAGACAGGTGTTTCCAGGCAGCACTTGCAGCTTCCTCACTTGGATGCCTCTCCTGGAAGGCCTAGTGCCTTGGACACAGATGCACTGGGGTCTAACTGCATGCATATCGGTTAGCGCCTTCAATCAGGTGCCCTTGGACACAGATGCACTGGGGTCTAACTGCATGCATATCGGTTAGCGCCTTCGATCAGGTGCCCTTGGACTGTCTTGTCTCTTCCTTTGGCAAGGCAGAATGGGGAAATGCAATCTTAATGTTCCTCTTCTTGAGCCAATGGCAAGCATTAGCATCACTAGGATGACTGATGTACACTGTGGATTCCGGACCTGGCTTTTCACAGTATCCAGAAGTAAAAAGCAATTTCTGAACTCACTGTAGGAAGCGATGATCATAATTCATGGTGGTTTGCAGCTGGGCTCCTTTATATTTAAGAGATCTTTTATGAGGATGGAAAACTAAGTACCATTTGTATCAATGGACCTTTTTCAATCATAGCTGAAGAAAGGTTTATTTTATTTTTAACTTCAACTTGTTCACCATAGCTGAGCGTTACTAGATTTAATCTCTAGTTACTAGATTTTAAACTTGAGTTTCCATTACCTATTTTATAAACTCTCAGGTGATAATGAGAGGCACAAAGGAACGCAGCAGAAAGACGCACCCATGGAGGCTGAGTTTTGCAAGTAAAACCTGCTTTAAGGTGAACCCCCAGGTAGCCTTTATGTAAATGTAGGACTGAGGCGGAAAGACACCAGATACGGAGGATAAATGTTCTAGTAGGTGCTACAGAATGCACTGAATACGCTGAAATGACACACATTTTTTCACTATTGAGACAATGGTTGTGTGAAAGGGAAGTCCAATGGCTCTCCTCAGGGACCACACGTATCTCTCACCTCTTTTTATGACCTGAGTCAAGATGGCCAACTCTCTATCCAGATGCTCATTGAAACAAAATACAACACATTTCTTTAAGTTTCCACTGGAGAGGACTTGACAGCTTTTAGTTTCTGCTGAGCACTTTCTTAAATATTTTTTTGGGGTGGGGGGAAATCACTGTTGTAAAATGCTCTTACTGAGTGTGTGTGCCTGTGTGTGTGTGTTTCTTTGATATTTAACAGCTTGCTAGACTTGTATAAATTATTTAGGCAAGGAAAGAATCTTTAAAGCCTACATATTTAATATGTTCTGAATTCTGATTTAGGAGGCAGAGCGTAGGAGGAAGAAAGTTATATTCTGGTGAGACAGAGACCCAGACTGAGGCTGCCCCATTTTTTTTTTTTTTAACTTCAATTCCAAGACCTGATTTTTTAATGCCAAAGATGAAAACTTATTTCCCTGACTGTGCTATCTGGAGCATCCCCTCAAAACTGTGATCGTTTTACAATAGGTTTCTAATGCACAATTGCCAATTAAACCGCGCATTTAACATTTGCACAAAGCACTCCATTTTCTTTTGTTGGAGATTCAAGCTTTTAAGTCAGCCGATCAATTCTGCAAATTACGTAAGTACATAGCATTTACTTGATATTTATTCTGTTGGGCAGAGTGGAATATGACTAGGCAGTGATAAACAGCACTTCGCACGCTGCAGATGGGATGAGTCAGCGGGGCTTCTGAACCTTGCAAAGCCCTGGCTGTCTTTGGTTGTGTAGGGCTCTACAAATACTGGGGAAATGTATGTGGTGTCATGCTGGCAACAACTAGGAGGGTTCAGCTCTATTTTTGGACAAGGATATGCTTCCTTTTCTCTAGCCAACTCTTACCTAGTAATACTTTTTGCAGCCTCCATTTCTGGATCTCTGTAAATGCTACGAGGCATTCCAGTAGGGAAAGTTTTTGGTATTATGGGGTCCCCAGTTCCAGGGCCTCTTTCATCCCTAAGTGACTGCCGGAAATTGAGGCTTGCTTTGACAAGTTAGTAAACACTTACAGAGGTTGTTTATTTCTCTTTCTTTTATTAAATAACAGGGAACCAGTAACCGATGCCTGTTTTCTGCATCATATCACAGGAATAAAAAACAAGTGATATTTAATTAGAAGTACCCAATTACATGTAAAAATCTTGAACACATGTATTCTTAAAAATAGACTGCTTTTTTTTTTTTTTTTGAGATGGAGTTTCGCTCTGTTGCCCAGGCTGGAGTGCAGCAGTGTGATCTCGGCTCACTGCAACCTCCACCTCCCAGGTTCAAGTGATTCTCCCGCCTCAGCCTCCTGAGTCGCTGGGATTACAGGCCTGTGCTACCACATTCAGGTATTTTTAAAAAATTATTTCTTCTTCAAATTTCCTTCCAAAAAAGATTCTCTAGGTTCTGTTTCTTCATTTAAGAAAAGACAGTATGCACTGGAAGTTCTCTTCCAGATACATTCTCTATCTTGCTCTAGGTTTGTTTAAAAGCAAACTTGTTTTGTAGTTAGAGCGAAAATCATCTTAATTCTAGCTGTACCGGATTTATTGCAAATTACAAACTGCCATACAAAGTTCTGAGGCCCTAAGCAGCAATGCAGCCTTATAGGCATGCATGGCTCTGCATCTTCAGAGGTGTCTGTGAATGAGAAGCTATGTTTGTGAAAAGCCTTCGGAGAGTCCAATGGGTGAAGCGGTCTGCTTTAGGGGCATGGACATTAAATACAACTTTTTTATTTTATACGTTTGGTGTTAATGCTAGATTTATTTT
Source organism: Sapajus apella (assembly GCF_009761245.1). NCBI lineage: Eukaryota > Metazoa > Chordata > Mammalia > Primates > Cebidae > Sapajus > Sapajus apella. The sequence continues at coordinate 4,706,177 of NW_022436996.1, forward strand.
TTAAGACCATGCAAATCGATAAATATATAAAATCTAAAAGTAAAATATGCATCCTCCAAATATCGCACTTTTACTACAAAGAAACAAATGACATTACAATTGCAAATTCCAAGTGTCAGGAAATGCATACAATTGGGTTTTCACAGTTAAATTGATTAACTTGAGTTGCTTGTATGAAGCGCTGGATTTCAAAGCAACATAGAGTCATTAGAACTTTTACCTGTGTGCTATGTAAAAAGGGTGTGTTAATGTGGCTTTGCCAACAACATATGACCCATTTTCCTCTTGGTGATGCCCTCATAAACGTCTTCCAATCTGGATATGCAAAGCCCCACTTTTGTGTCTCCAGCTCTCAAGGGGCTGGCGTGGAGCACAGGAGCATCTCGGCGACTTTTGCTTTCCTCACCTTGCTGCTCATCTCAGCCCTTCCTTGCATGTCTTCATGAATGCTCTAGCTACAGCTCATGTCTCAAAGAACACTGGGCCCTTCACCTTGGAAGTGACCCCACATGCATTTAAAAATAATGCATGCAGGTGAAACACATCACACAGCATCAACCATTTCAAAGTGAACAATTCCGTGTCGTTTATTTAGAAGATTCTCAGCATTGTGCAGCCACCACTTCCATCCAGTTCCAAAACATTTCCATCTCTCTACAGTAAAATCCCTCATCACCAGCAATTTTTCTAGGGCATGTCAAAGATTTCTGATACATTGATGAGAAAAGAGAATGCATTGAGAGAGCGGTCAACGATGGATTGGTGAGGGCCCGGGTAGGTGAGGTCATAGTGAAGACAGGCCAAGTGACTGAGCCATGTGGAGTTTCTCAGGTACGTGAAAAGGTTGCTTTGTGAGCTGTTATGACCCAATTAGCAATGTATCTGGGGCAAGAACATGTTCAAGGACAGGGATTTAAGGCTTCTCCCCTCTTTGCCTTCTCTGCATGCCTCTGTGCTGCTTGTGCTATAGGACAAGGGGGGCAGGTGGTACATAGGCTTAGGGATGCCACAGGAGGTTGCCAATTTATGTAAGAGAGCGCAGAGGTTCAGAGAACAAGGGCCCAGGACTGGCAGAGATCTTGACGAGATGCATGCCGCTAGTCTACAGAGGCTGGGATGGTCTTTGAGCAGGGAGAATGGAAGAGAGGGAAGGGCCGGCTGTGTGAGCAGGAGGACTTTATTTGGAAGGAGCATGAGGAGGATGTCTTACTTTGTGTTGTGGAACATCACGCCCTTTGGCTGCTTCTTTAGAGACCTTCACTCAAAAATGTTTACAAATGGAACTCTCGGAGCATTAAGGAGATGCCTTTCCTCGGATGGCATCATGGTACGGAGGCCGCCTCAAACAAGGGTCAGAGGCCGAGGGTGGTCTGGGGGCATCAGCTCGAGCCCACCTATCCCTGCTCCTAGACACACAGGCAGGAGCAAGGGGGGCCACAGCTGCTCCAGTGCCCACGAAGGCTGGGATGGCTGAGATTCCTCTTTGCGGCTGGCAGTAAGAGGGCATCTTGAGACTTTTTTTTGCATATATCACAATTCTAGGTTTGGTGGAATTAAAAAGAACTTTGCCCTGTCTCGGTGTTAAGAGATCTCACGGCAGAGGAGTGCTCTGAGCCTGGAGGTCCGGTTTAATTAAAAACAAAACAAAACAAAACAAAAAAAACAGGAGAAAAACCCACATTGAAGCTTTTCTTTGAAACAGAGGAATAAACACTTATAAATGATATCAGCAATGATTATTGAAGGATCAGTGGCTGTATCAGAATGGCATTGAGGAAAGGTGCTTATTAAAATGTGAAGAGGAGGGCATGCTATGATCTAAGCCGTCTTCTAACGCCCGTGACAGACAAGGCGGAACTCAGCGCAGGAAAGAGTGACTCATACATATTCAGTCCGTGATGACACAATGGTTAAAACTCTATATGGGTTCAGAGTACATATGTATACATTTATATGGTATAAACACATGCACGCACGTGCTCACGCACATACAGACACACACACACAGTCATCAAGCTAGTTAAGAGCAGTCCTGCGTTATTACTCCTTCCAGACAAAGTATGAGCTCTCCTACAGAATGAATCTTGCCACAGAAAAGAAATACACCTTCCCCCTACTTAACCTTGCTGATGACCTGCCATAAGGGTGTCGGCAGCCGTGCAGGATTTCACCTGCCCATGGAAATGGGGCTCGCAGGTCTGAGCAGTGTCCCTTCCAATGAGCCTCAGGTTTGCTGTGTGCTCATGCTAAGGAGGGGAGACTGATGATGATAATGGGCTCTTCTGATATCAGAAGCATCCTTAAGTCATGGAATAATTAATTCCCCCCAGTGCCACGCTACACAAGGGTGAATGGCTTCTCATTCTATGTTATAGGCTGGAAATAAGCAGGGATCTTGAGTGGCATGCCCAGTGCCACAAAGAGGATAAGATTAAAACTCCACGACTCTCCCCACTTCCCATCCAGGAGACACAGGGGCCGTCAAAGCAGCTTAGTTCCCCACTAATGCATATTTGGCCCATTTGAAGCAACCTCTATTCAACTTTCCAGGAGGCATTTTATCCACGGACGAGGCTCGAGATAGAATGGTGAAGATGCCCAAGCCACTCTGCCTGCCACGGATCATGCGGACATTGTTCCTGGATGCCACACACAGCTACGCAGGTGGCACAGCCCTGCGGGATGACTAGGCAGGGAAATGCACACAAGAGGAAGCAACTGTGAAGTAAAAACAGGATTGCTATGGAAAACCAGCGCCTTCCCAGGGCTCACTTTCTGGGATTTATTGTAACAGCTCCTCTGACATCCACTTACTCACAATAGCAACTATTTATTAATCACTTCTATTTTTTTTTTTTTTTGAGATAGAGTCTCACTCTGTCATCCAGGCTGGAGTGCAGTGGCGTGATCTCGGCTCACTGTAACTTCTACCTCCTGGATTCAAGCAACTTTCTGTCTCAACCTCCCGAGTAGCTGGGATTACAGGCATCCATCACCATGCCCAGCTAATTTTTGTATTTTTAGTAGAGACCGGGTTTCACCATGTTGGCCAGGCTGTTCTCAAACTCCTACCTCATGATCCAATTGCCTCAGCCTCCCAAAGTGCTGGGATTACAGGCGTGAGCCACCGTGCCCGGCCCGATCACTTCTATTTTTAATAGACCCTTTCTCTATAATGTGTCATTTTCACAAAAACACACAAAAGTAGTTGTTACTACCTCTATCTTCTTATAGGAAACTGAGGCAAGGTAAATGTAGATGACTTGAGGACAGCCGCGGAGTTACAGGTGTCAGCTGCAGTTTGGACAAAGATCTCTCTCCCTGTCTCTAGAGCAGGTGCCTCCCCTGCACCACAGCCTCACAGGTCAGAGCAGAGAGACCTCTTTCCAGGAGTCTTATTATTTCTTAGCTTTTGCAGCTATCTTCCCCGCTCTTCCGCCCTTACATGCACATGTCGCACATGTGTATTAGAATTTGTCGCTTGCTAGGTCCTCAGTTGGGTGTGTCTGTCCTTCATCACGCCTCACCTCTGCTGTGGTCTTTGACTGCAAACCTGGAGGGGCAGTGATAGGATGTGACAGCTGTGCGGAGTCCAGTCCCCAGGCACGGGTGGGCTTCTGAGCAGAGGTCAGGGGGCTGAACAATGACCTGCAAGGACAAGGCTGCAGCAAGTCCCTTCAGATGCCCTCAACTCTGGGTGCTGGCTCTGCCTGTGGCACAAAGGGGCACGGGAGAATCTGGGCTGAGGTAAGCATCCCGGCAATGATGGGGCTTTGGACCTGGGCTAGTGATCATCCCCTCCATACCCCACCACCCACCTGTATTTCTGCTGTTTCATGCATCACCACACTAGCAGCCACATGCACTCGGAATGCTAGCTGCCAATTTTATATGCTGGGCATGAGTTAACTTTAGCTCATTTCCATATTTAATATTCTCAAAAATGTATTATTATGATTTGTATTAGCCCCATTTTCAAGTGAAGGGGAAGGACTTAAGTAAATTTGCCTAGTAAGTAGCAAAATCAGAACTTGAACCCACATTTATGGGCTTTAATCTCCTCATTGTCAGTCCTTAGGATGTACTGCTGAAGTCCCCATCAGGGAAAAAAAATGCTTCACGTGTGCATGCTTGCGCCTGTTAGCTGATATTTGGGAACAAATGAAAGGCCTAATATAGTCCAGGTTCTGTGCTCATCTTTGGGGACTCAGAAAAAAATGCCTTTGTTATTTGCTTGCAAGAAGCTCAAGGCATGGAAGGAAGGAGACATGTTAAAACCCCTGCCCTGCTGTGCAAGGAAGAAGATTCTGAGGAATGGAGGGACCATGAACAGGACCCAGGGGCCCTGGTCTATGGTGGGAGAGAATGATGGAGTCCCAGGAGCCGACATGCAGATGTAGTAACTGGTGCTGAACTCCAGGTGTGGGTGAGCCTGGAAGGAAGGAAGCCGCTCGGAAAGGTGCAGGGGGTAGAGGAGTACAATCGCATCTGGTTTGGGGAAAACTAGCAGGGTTTTGGTGAATGTCAAGTTTTGGTGAATGTCATGTGTGGAGTAGCAGGAAATTGAGGGAAGGAAGCCTGGCCAAAACATGTGATTATTACTAACCAAAATGAAAGGGAAGGGCTTGCATGTTCACGGAAATGTATGAATGTGTTCGGCATCCTTACCACTGTTCCGGTAGGAGCTGGCCATGGTCATCTGTTTTCCTCTCTGTCCCCTTACTGTCACTGTATTTTTACCCCTCCAATGGATCTATTTCAATACGTCCATCTGTGTGTGTCACTGTTAACTGACTGTAAACTCCATGAGGACAGACCCAGCATACCGCCAGAACACACCAGGTGTCTGGAACTCAGGACTCATGCCACGGACATTTGGGAAATGCATGAACCATTCAGACAGTGTTTTATGTCTTCAAACTCCATTACACCATTTTGTTAAACATCCCAAAACTCACTCCAAGAAAACCAGCCCTGGCTCCACCTTTAGGTAATACTAACTATAGTGGGTGAAAAATATCCTAATTTGACAAAAATTGATAAGTCTTTGAGATGCATTGCCTTATTTATACTCTGGAGTAACTCTGTGATACAAGAATCATGAGAACGATTTAACAAAAAACAGATCCAGGAAGTTTAGGTAATTGGATCAAGATCTCAGAGTGGTTAAGTGATGGTGTGGGGACATGCGTTTAGGTTTTTGACATGAGGTGCTCTTTTCAATGGTATGCAGTCCCACCTATGTGGTTACCTTTCCTTCAACAGAGCCACGGCACACAGGTCATGAATTTACTACTTGCTGTTCCTGGAGCCCCTGTTTTCTACGGATGCATCTGCAGCCATACCTTACACATACACTAGAGGGAACAGAAATGACTGATTCACTGCCGGCAGCCAGCCTCCACAGTCCCACGTGCAACCTGCCGCCCCAATACCTTCCTATTTATGAGTGAAGGGTTTTCCGAATCTGGAACTTAAATGTGGATGAGTCCCTAATTAGAATGAATGTTTTAGGTAGGCATAAGCCTTAACCCACTTTCGACAATCTTCAATTGCCTAGAAAAATTCACTTTTTTTTTTTGAGACAGACAATTGCTCTGTTGCCAGGCTGGGGTGCAGTGGCGCAATCTCGGCTCACTGCAAACTCCGCCTCCTGGGTTCAAGTGATTCTCCTGCCTCAGCCTCCCAAGTAGCTGGGACTACAGATGCGTGCCACCACGCCTGGCTAACTTTTGTATTTTTAATAGAGACAGGGTTTCCTCATGTTGGCCAGGATAGTCTTGATCTCTTGACCTTGCGATCTGCCCACCTCAGCCTCCCAAAGTGCTGAGATTACAGGTGTGAGAAAAATTCACTTTTAAAGGGTAATCCTTTCCCCACCACCTGTAACTATAATGCAAGTTTTTCTCTCTGCTGTTGATTATGAAACTTGACCATGTCAGAAGATTCAGCTAGACAGGTTCCACCATGCTCTCTTGCTTTCTACATCAATCTCAAAGGGATGTCATTTTGGGGTGTGGGGGGTGGAGAGAAGGCCACAATTTTTTTTTTAAAGAAACCAATTCCAAGAAGATTCCATACTGATCGTATATTGAGGACCATCAGAAAGAGATGAGGAAGTTTTGCTTTCCTGGACAGCATTTGTTCAATTAATACAGAGCTTCACAGCTGGTGTCCGGGGGGGGGGGGGGGGCTAACTTTCGAGCTGTTAGACATTTGGCAACCTCGCATTTCCATGTTCTAAAATAACAGTACTGCTTTGGTTTTCTTTTCATCATTCACTACTCTCCCAAAGAAAACTCAAGAGAAAAAAGTAGAATATTTACAACCTAATTCAGCAGCACTAATGTGTTCTTCAGAGTCCTCACATGAGACAGAAATCACTATGTCACCACTGTTTCGACATTTTCTAAGGCAGAAATGCACAGGAATGTCCTGAGTAGTTTTTGGTCCTGACCTTTCACATTTGTGTTAGCAAATGCCCCTCAGACCTTTTCCCCAGAGTCCCAGTGGTTATGAAAGACCCAGGTCTCTTCCAGTCTCCACCCGGTGTTCTCACCCTCGGCTGTACACCCGTGTTCCATAGATCAGCAGGGCGGCTGCAGTGTATCATCATCTATTGTGCATTTCAAAATACCTAGAAGGGAGTCATTTAAATGTTCCTAGCATAAAGATGAATATTTACAATAAGGAAGTTCCCAAGTACTCTGATTTGCTCTCTTAAAACTATATGACCGCATTTACTTATCACATGTACCCCAAAACTATATGCATCAATTATGCATCAATATAAAATGTTAAAACAAAGAAAGAACCAGGAAAGAAAAATGCTTCCAGAGCCAAGTCACACCCTGGACTGATTAAGAATCTATGTTATGTGATTGATGTGTGTGTGCTTATGTGTGTGTGTGTGCTTGATTTTGAATTGGTATTATTATTTGCTCTTTCTTTCTTAAAAGCTCCAAGTGATTCCATTGTACAGCTGGGGTTGAGGAGACTGCTAAGCCCAGCAGCCTGAGTCCAGGCATTACGGGACGGGGCTCTGCACTGACAATCAGAAGATTTTGTTGTTGTTGTGTTACAGCGGCTGAGAGGGTTGCACATGGTGGCTCGCACCTGTAATCCCAGCAATTTGGGAGGCCAAGGCGGGCAGATCACTTGAAGCCAGGAGTTCGAGACCAGGCTGACCACATGGTGAAAATCCATCTCTACTAAAAATGCAAAAAAATGCTGGGTGTGGTGGCACATGCCTGTAATCCCCGCTACTTGGGAGGCTGAGGCAGGAGAATCACTTGAACCCTGGAGGCAGAAGTTACATTGAGCCAGGATTGCACCACTGCACTCTGGCCTGGGTGATCGAGCAAGACTCCATCTCAAAACAAAACAAAAAAAGTCACTGAGAATATAGATGCCATCAGGTTAATTTTTACCACTAACTCAGTGCTAGGCTCATATGCAAATTCTTCATGCATATCTAAAGGATGGGCAAATAAATGAACAAAACATATACTTCTAACTCAGCTCCTAATTAAGTTTGCCCAAAGTCCCTTAAGTAAATTGATTATTCATCTAAAAAAATGAGACCTACCTAGTTGATAGGGAATTGTGGAAATCAGGTGAGATACTGTAGAAAGGAAAAAAAAAAAACCCGATGAAACAGCATCCATAGGAATGTGCATTTAGGAAGAGTGCCTACTGAGAACAGATGTGTGGCAACGTGAGGAGGAGCAGAGACTTGGGAGAACCCACGCCTGTCCCCATACAGTTTTTGGGACTGAAGAGCCTGAAAATAGCCCACAAGCCTTCTCCAAATATGTGTGACCCTTTGAAACTCCTGACGACTCGCAATTAGGGGAGAAGAAAATAAAAGGGGACAGGGACATGAGGACTTGACTAGGGGTCCAGGGCCCCAAGTGGCCTCGAGGAACCCTAGCTGCTGTCTCCTGCCAGGTGTCCCCACATCTGCGTAAATCCTACAAGAAAACTCCCTAGTAAACCAACAGCCCGAATGAGCAGATGTATGAAGCAAGGACTGGGGAGGACCATAATGATGACCTGGGGAGGACTGTAATGATGAGCAACAGAAACTGTGATTGTGTTCCAGGGCTATACCAGGGAAAGCAAAGAAAAGGTCCTGGGGGTTCAGAAGGACTGGAAACTAAAATAAACAGCTGGGCTTTACCAACTCAACCCATCCTCATCAGACCCTCATCCAAGACCAAAACTCATTCCTAAGATGAGAGACTAAAGATCAATGAAAAACGCAGAGGACAGAGGCTGTGTATCCTCCCATGTCCACAGGCACACATATGTGTTTAACAATGGTTGATCTAGTTAAGATCTGTAAACTTTTAGACGTATCATGACCTTCATTATCCAACCAGAGTTGTGTAATGCTTAGATCACTGGAATAAATTTAAAATATATGGAGTGCCCAAAGTAATTTACAGATTCAATGCTATCCCCATCAAGCTACCAATGACCTTCACAGAACTGGAAAAAACCACCTTAAACTTCATATGGAACCAAAAGAGAGCCCGCATAGCCAAGTCAATTCTAAGCAAAAAAAACAAAGCAGGAGGCATCACACTACCAGACTTCAAACTATACTACAAGGCTACAGTAATCAAAACAGCATGGTACTGGTACCAAAACAGACATATAGACCAATGGAACAGAACAGAGGCCTTGGAGGCAACGCCATACATCTACAACCATCCAATCTTTGACAAACTTGACAAAAACAAGCAATGGGGAAAGGAGTCCTTGTTTAATAAATGGTGCTGGGAAAACAGGCTAGCCATGTGCAGAAAGCACAAACTGGACCCCTTCCTGACACCTTACACTAAAATTAACATCAGATGGATTAAAGACTTAAACATAAGACCTAACACCATAAAAACCCTAGAAGAAAATCTAGGCAAAACCATTCAGGACATAGGCATAGGCAAGGACTTCATGACCAAAACACCAAAAGCATTGACAACAAAAGCCAAAATAGACAAATGGGACCTAATCAAACTCCACAGCTTCTGCACAGCAAAAGAAACAGTCATTAGAGTGAATTGCCAACCAATAGAATGGGAAAAAATTTTTGCAATCTACCTGACAAAGGGCTGATATCCAGAATTTACAAAGAACTAAAACAGATTTACAAGAAAAAAAAATAAACAAGCCCATTCAAAAGTGTGCAAAGGACATGAACAGACACTTTACAAAAAAGACAGATATGAGGTCAACAAATATGAAAAAATGCTCATCATCACTGGTCATTAGAGAAATGCAAATCAAAACTACATTGAGATACCATCTCACACCAGTTAGAATGGCGATCATCAAAAAATCTGGAGACAACAGATGCCGAAGAGGATGTGGAGAAATAGGAACACTTTTACACTGTTGGTGGGAGTGTGAATTAGTTCAACCATTGTGAAAGACAGTGTGGCGATTCCTCAAGGACCTAGAAATAGAAACTCCATTTGACCCAGCAATCTGATTACTGGGTATATATCCAAAGGATTATAAATCATTCTACTATAAGGACACATGTCCATGAATGCTCGTTGCAGCACTGTTTACAATAGCAAAGACCTGGAACCAACCCAAATGCCCATTGATGATAGACTGGACAGGGAAAATGTGGCACATATACACCATGGAATACTATGCAGCCATCAAAAACGATGAGTTTGTGTCCTTTGTAGGAACATGGATGAATCTGGAAACCATCATTCTCAGCAAACTGACACAAGAACAGAAAATCAAACACCGCATGTTCTCACTCATAGGTGGGTGTTGAACAATGAGAACACATGGACACAGGGAAGGGAGCATCACACACTGGGGTCTGCTGGGTGGGGATTAGGGGAGGGACAGAGGGGGATGGGGAGTTGGGGAGACATAGCATGGGGAGAAATGCCAGATATAGGTGATGGGGAGGAAGGCAGCACATCACACTGCCATGTGTGTACCTATGCAACAATCTTGCATGTTCTTCACATGTACCCCAAAACCTAAAATGCAATTAAAAATAAATAAATTAATTAATTAAAATATATGGAGTGAGGCTGAGTGCGGTGACTCATGCCTGTAATCCCAGCACTTTGGGAAGCTGAGGCGGGCAGATCATTTGAGATCAGGAGTTAGAGACCAGCCTGGTCAAGATGGTAAAACCCCGTCTCTACTAAGAGTACAAAAAAATGAGCCAGGTGTGTTGGCTCACTCCTGTAATCCCAGCTACTCGGGAGGCTGAGGCATGAGAATCGCTTGAACCAGGGAGGTGGAGGTTGCAGTGGGCAGAGATCACGCCACTGCACTCAAGCCTGAGTGACACAGTGAGACCATGTCTCAAAAAATTAATAATAAAATAAAATATGTAAAGTGAAAATTACACTGAGGGCCCCTTTGTCCAGTCTCTGACCCTCTGTACTAGTAAGACAGAATGGGCAAACTAAGCCACAAGGCAACCCTGTCTACGTACCGGAAAAGGAAAGAGCTCAGTAGGAAAATAATGCATCGTCCACACATCAAGCATGATCCATAGGACCCAGGGGCCCAAGCTCCAGGACGGTCACACGTTTGAACATCTACTGCCATCTGGGCCATATTCCAAGACCTCCACAGGAACACTGAATGAATGGGAAAACCCAAAGTGGTTCTGCTCCTCCCCAGATGACAATGATGTCATCAAAGAGAGTGATTCCCTGCAGCTGCAGTGGGAGGGAGGCCCTCTGCTGGACGGCCCCTCCTGCTGGAATGAATTTCTAGGTCTTCCGGATGGAGCCGTTCGGTTCTCTGCTCTACTTCATCCTAACGGTCTGGCCTCCTTCCTAGGTGCATGCTATTAGGATCAGGGGGGTTAGGATATGAACTGCAAAGCAAGACATTCTAAATTAACTGCTTAGTGACACAATCTGTATGAATTGAACATTATTGATTCTTATTCAGAACAAATGGGCATCTTGGCAAGGAAAAATTGATACGTCAAAAGGCCTACATTCTGTGACCTGATTGCCAATAGATAAAGCTACTGAGTTGGGTCTGTGGGCACTACCTACAACTGTCCTTTGTTATGGCAGCCGAGAGTGGAAAGTGGAGAACCTATGAATCTCAGGGAAGGCTTTGGATGTTCTTCCAAGCTGGACTACCTCTTGTTTGCAAAAGCACAAATCAGGAATGCTCTCTGATGACCAGGTGCTCTGAGGGAAGGTCTTCCTTCCACCTGAATGTATGTGAGGAGATGGAAAGCATTTCTTTAGTGTCTGCATCTATGTAGGGTATCAAGGTACCAAGCTGGGGCAAGGGTGGGAGTCTGGGTAGGGGGACGGGAAGAGAGCACAGAGCACACAGAGGTACAGGAATGCTTCTTGTCCACAAGGAACCTGTGGTCTGCTATTCCCCATGGATTCTCTTATTTCTCTGAATAAATAATCACTCTCTGTAGAGCTTTACATATGTTCTGCTTGACCTTCAATAAACTTTCCCCATACCCAAGTTCACTGCTATCATAATATCAATGAATGAAGATTGCAATCCACCAGGTTGTGCCTTGGGTTGCAGAAATATACACCATCTAGTCAAACTCAATACGCAAAGCAGTGTCTGGTTAGATGTTCAGTGGGCAGTGAGGCTGGAAATTTAGAAAGGGAGACTTTATGGAGATGAGACTCAGAACCCGAAAACATAGAAAGTTGGAGTCTAAAGAGGAGAAGGGAGATTTTACTTGAATCTGAGGGCATTTCAGGGTGCAAAGTCATGGAGGTAGAAACATATAGGCTTATTAGGGGGTAGAGATGAGTTTTAATTGAGGAGAGTATCCGATGGAAAATACTAGATTAAATGGAAACGGGATAGGGCCAGCTTCCATTAGAGGATGTGTAAAGCCAGCCTGGGGAGTTTTGGCCTCTCCCCTGAAAGGGTGAAGGCTCCCTGCAGCTTTCTGAGCAGGGCTGAGAGATGATGACAGCAATATTTTCAGGTTAATCTAAGTCAAATGCCTTTGGGGCAACTGGTTCATGGCCAGGGAGCGCAGGTGGTCCTTGAAAGGAGGCAGTGTGATGCTCCCCATGTCTGAAGGTCATCATCCTTTTCATAAAAACTCCATGAAATTAAGATGAGTATAAATAACACAGAATTCACTGAATTCATTTACTCATTCACTAAATGAATATTTGTGAGTCGTTTTTCTGAGACGGAATCTCGCTTTGTCGCCCGAGCTGGAGTGCAGTGGCACAATCTCGGCTCACTGCAACTTTCACCTCCTGGGTTCAAGTAAGTCTTCTGCCACAGCCTCCTGAGTAGCTGGGATTACTCAGCTGGGATTACATGGTGTGAACCACCATGGCTGGCTAATTTTTGTGTTTTTAGTATAGATGGGGTTTCACCATGTTGGCCAGGCTGGTCTCCAGCTCCTGACCTTAAGTGATCCATTTGCCTCAGACTCCCAAAGTGCTGGGATTACAGGCGTGAGCCACTGTGCCCAGCCCACTCGTAAGTTCTTATTCCAAGCAAGATTACATTCCAGCTGTAGCAGATCTAACAGCAAACAGGCTCCCATCCATCACAGCTCTGTGGGGACGTACAGACCAGAGAGGAAGAACCGTTATTCTAGCTGATGGAACAAAAATGATATTTAGAGACAGAAACTGACCCGGTGGCACAAAGTAAGAGGGGCTGATACCACTAGGAATGCGTGAGATGTTTTCAGAGGCGATCTGGAAAAGAAGAAGGTATTTACCAAACTGAGAAAGGGAAAGACCACATCCCTCACACAAGGCATGTAAAAAAGAGGCACAGGTAGAAGGCGAGGCTGAGCACAGGGTCCCAGCGGAAGATGGCAGGGAGTGCAGGGAGACACTGGTATCCTCCAGAACTTTGAAGAAGGACCTAGGGGTTCCTAGGTAATTTTCAAAGGAGTGGGATAATCAAATTTGTTTTTTAGAAATATCACCTAATGGCTGGGTGCAGTGGCTCACGCCTATAATCCCAGCACTTTGGGAGGCCAAGGTAGGTGGATCACCTGAGGTCAGGAGTTCAAGACCAGCCTGACCAACATGGTGAAACCCCATCTCTACTAAAAATACAAAAATTAGCCAGACGTGGTGGTGTGCACCTGTAGTCCCAGCTATTTGGGAGGCTGAGACTGGGGAATTCTTCAACCCAGGAGACGGAGGTTGCAGTGAGCTGAGATTGCACCACTGCACTCCAGCCTGAGTGACAAAGCAAGGCCTCATCTCAAAAAAAAAAAAAAAAAAGAAAAGAAATATCACCTAACAAAAAGGTAGACAATGAATTTGGCAGGGAAATCATCTGAACTGTAATTACTGGCACCCAGATGGCAGTCATGCAGTCACTTCTCTGGTGTCTAGTGCCACCTCCCCCGCATTTGGTGGTACTTCCACACAGACTTCCTGGAGTCATCCCATCAGGGCAACAGAAGAGCATCCCTGAATGCAGCCTGAAGCGGTTTATCCAACAGGCTGCCAGCCAACCGGTTTCCATTCTCCTCCAGGCTGGCTCCTGCAGTGGCCCTTGTAACCGTCCTAATGCAGGTGGAAAGTGTGGTTCTGCAAGTTATTTATATCATATGTGCTATCATTTGTGTGCCATATTTCAAGGAGGGAGGATCGTCTTTTTAAAAAACGGTACTGGAACAACTGGATAGCCATATGCAGAAAAAAAAAAAAAAACTTCAACCCATACTTCATATAATATATAGTTACCTCAAAATGAACCACAGACCTAAATCTTAAAACTTCTAGAAGAAAAGACAGAAGAAACCTCTGTGACCCTCTGCTAAACAAAGGCTTCCTAGGCACGTCACCAAGAGCATAATCTACAAGAGAACCAACTGGCAAACCGGACCTCATCAAAATGTGGGATTTTATTTATCAAAAGACACTGTTAAGAGAATGAAAGGCAAGGCCTACGGTCTGAGAGGGAATATTTGCCCACAATACATTTGTCAAAAGACTTGTATCCAGAATATATTTTTTTAAACTCTCAAAATTCAGTGGTAACAAAATAAAACAAAATCCAATTACAAAACTGACAAAGGATTTGACCAGGTATTTCACCAAAGAAGACAGAGGAGAGACACATAAGTCCATGAAACACTTTTCAACAGCTCTTCTCATTAGGGAAGTGCAAACCAAACCACAGTGAGATATCGCTACACCCCTGTTAGAAGGGATAAAGAAGGAAGTCTGTCAAAAAAGAATTCGTCCTCTATGATTCCATTTATGTGGAGTTCTAAGAAACGCACACAAACATTCAACGGCGGAAAAGGGCATCTCTGGCTGTCTGGGAAGAGAGAGGTGAGGTGTCACCGAGGGTGTGGAGGAACCTCTCAGGAGAGACACACACATTCATGGTCTTGATTGAGGGGTGGGTTTCTGGATGCATACATACGCCAAAGCTTATTAATGTGTGCACTTTAAAATAGGTGCAATTTGTTGTATGCCACAAATATCTCAATAAAACTGTTCAAAATAGAAAAAGAATGGCATGCATATGATTCATTACCATTTCATCTTGATTTTTATAATTCCCATCTATTTCACCCTCTGGTTATATTTTCTGATGTCTAGGTTTTTGCGTCTCTTTGCCTTGCACCTAGAAACACGCATAAGCTGTCCTTACCATAGAAAATATGCTGCTTTTTAAACTACACCAACAGTGATGGCACCTGGAAATGGGGTGGGTTTCATGGTGACAAACACTTAAGGAAAAATAAGAATTTTGTCAAAGTAAGGAATACTTTGGGGCCACAGGAAGTTTTTCTGTGAAGCTGAGCAGCTTCTCTGATGAGTCACCCATTTTCCTAGACTTCATCAGAGCTAATTAAAATGGGGCCCAATATATTCCTTTAGGGAAAAAGTTGCTATTTTGCCTGTATTACACCGAATGCACCTCCATCCAAGAAGGCCTGCTTCTGTCCTGCCCTCAAGGCCAGCCCACACCTCTGTGGTGACCACATCCCAGGGCATGCGAGGGCGTGGGGATTCTCACAGTCTGCTTAGCAGGGAGGAATGCAAACTTTTGCTTTCCTCCTATTTCCATACTGGTGCTTGAACTTGAGAATGCTACTAAAGTGAGCATATCTTTCCCCATCCTTTACAGGTGGCATACCTGTCACCCAGGCTTCTAAACACAGGGAGACATCACATACGTGAGATCACCATGAGAAGAAGAGTGGTCTAAGCCCCCATGTCCCTGCCTCACCCACATTCCAAACATGCCGCTGTTCTTGGCAGACCCCTCCCCGCAGGCGCTGCTCCGGCGCCGCTGTCCTGGGACTCAGCCTCCCTGTCTGCCCCTACATTCCACCTGCTCCTATCCCTGCAAACAAACTTCTCTCCTTATTAAAATGTAATCCATCTTTCCAAGCTTCCATCACAACTGTGACCCTCCATTTACTTCTTACCCGCATGAGACTGCTAATAGACATCCACCTCTTGCTTCCTCAAAAATGAGTACAGTATCATATGAGAGTTATATAGAGAAGGGCACAAAAATAGGAATCTATCTGCTATGCACACAGTAGATAGATTCCTGAAAACAGCAATGCTGTTTCCTCCTCTCACTCCCAAGATGTCTTGCATAGGTCTGCACATACAGGTAATGCTCACTAACGGATTCCAAAGAGAATCTAAAAGTCTAATGTGCTTTTTATTTCTAGCAAAATCACTCTGACATTTTCAATCTGGTGTTGACATCTGCATGTAAACAGCCATGACCCAGGACTGCTGCAACTGAGAGTTTGTTGGCTCTTCCATGGCAATAGCAGGTGAAAAGGCCCAAGAACCTCTGGCCTTGCGTACCTAAGCATACATGTATACAGGAAAAATTAACTCCACATGTTATTTACTGAACCTCCTGAACAGCAAATGCGTTAATTTCCATGTTTACTATTTGAAATGAGGCATGAGCATCAGCTCACTAGCTCTGGACTTCTCCACAATAGGGGCGTGTTCCTCCTGGCCTGGGGTCTTCTCTGACCTCATGCCAACTCCCTACCACCTCCTTCAAACACTGCTTTACTAGCTGGAGTAAAATAATTCTTGTTTGCGCGAGAGTCTATCAAATTCCATATTTCTATTTTATGGATCACACAGTTTTCTCTGCTTAGAATTCATTTGACCCATATGGGGATTTTAAAAGCTCATTTATAAAAGCATCTGATCTAAAAATCTCCTTCTTGTGGCCTTCCTCAAGCTCCTGCTTTGTGGGCAAAAGCAATTGTTCCGTTTGGATATTTCAAGAGTACTTTATCCCTGTCTTAATCTGGCAAGTCTCACACCTTACGATGCTTTCTTACACGAACTCCCTGTGCCTGGCTGAATGTTCAGAGGGGGCTCCTTATTAAGGCCTCTGCTCTAATTTCCCCTGCAGTGCCGGTGCAATGCCTGGAACCAAGAGGTAGTTAAGGAACTGGAAGTTCTATCAGATTATCTGGTGACTAGGTGATAGCTAATTTTAGTAGGGATCACGTTTGTGGCATTTGGAGGATGGAAGGAGTTATTTGTAGGCAGCTTTATTAAGTAGAAAATATGTATTTTCATGAGGAATGAGTGATGCTATCGAGACATTGTACAATTGGGAAAAAATGGAAATTCAGTGGGGAAAATGAGATTTAATGATAACTGCCTGCTCAGCTAAAGACCTTGTTTCATCTTAAAATCTTTGCCAAGACAAAGCATCTTGAACTAAAAGGTGCCTCTAAATCAGTCTTCACCTCATTTTCATCACTTGTGCAGCTAAAACAGGAAGATACTCAAGCATTAAGAGACAGAAATCCACGCACACTGATCCCCTGAAAGCCTTAGGTTAAATGTTTGTCTTGCGTGTGTGTGGTTTTTCTTCCTGCCTCCTTTCCTCAGTCGATAAATTATAGAGTGGAGACACTCTACTTTCTTAGTCAAAGAGCAATCTTAAATTCAAAGGAGAATAACGAACAATGCATATGTAATGTGTATGTATAGTGGCTAGTAGCCAGAACTACCTGAAGTTCATGTTCCTAAAGACGGCCAGGTAAGAACGGAAACAACATGGGAAAGAATCTTTTCCTGATGCTTGCAGGGAATACAGTAATGTTAATGTCAGCAATGAGGCAGACTGGACAGAAACAGACTCGATGCATTCCTAACGGATTCCGGCTTCACTCATAAATGTTAACGTGGACATTAACTGGACATAAGCTAGCTTCATTCATTCATTCATTCATCTACCCATTCCTCACTCAGTGGCTATGCACTGAGCACATACATCCTTGGTCTAGATGCTTCAGCTAAAGGGCAAATGCAGGCTGGTATGCACAGAGGGGAAAAGGGTAGCGTCTGTTGAGGAGTGACAGGCCCTGTGTGTGCACATTGCATTTATGATCTCATTTATTTCTCACAAAATTTTAACAGGATAAGTAATCATCACTATTTTATAGATAAGGCAAACGAGACAGGGTGATTAAAGAACTACCCAAGATACCGTAATAAGTCTATCTGCCTACAAAAGAAGTGTTCTCTATATATTCAATGTCAAGAATAATCAGCAGTCTTCTTTTCATTAAGATGTCAGTGACCATGTAATCGTTTATAAATCTTACAAGCACGTTTGCATTTCACATACACAAGCCCCGCCAATCAGTGACTTGGCTCGGGCAACGTTTGCAGAAAATGGCATCAGCGTCACAGCATAGGATCTCAACCTTGCAAATGACTCCCCTAATAATACAATATCGACAGACCTCTGGTTCACAGACTGGTTCACCAGCTTTCTCTGCAATCAACAGCAGTTGCTCTTTTATTACTGGTTATTAAGCAAATCATCTGAGAATGTATTTATATTTTGTGAATTAACTTTTCCCTTTATAAAATATAAAAAGCAAATACATATTTTCTTTGAAAACAGCTTTTAGCAATTTTCTAGGTTCCTACAAGAGCACATGGTAAAGCAAGCTTCTAAAATATTTTGTTGGCTAGGTATAGTTATTTGAAGGGCCATCCTATGAAAAACCTATTCAATGCTTTTTTTTCTTTAAGAAGTAACAGCTCTCGCCAGAATACAAGGTGAATTCATGTGCTTTTCAGACTTTTAGAAAAAAAAATAGACTCTATTTATCCTAGCTCTGTTCTCCAAGCTCAGAAAGCCCCATCCATCTGCATAATCAATAGCAACCTCCAAGAATCTGTTCTTGTTCACTAGGGGGAAGGGAAAAAAAATCTTTAAAGAAAACCAACAGTGCAGCTGAGGTCCTGAACATATTTGCAGAAAAGAAATTATGTAACATGCATTAAACCATGTACTTAAGTACCTTTTAACTGAGAGAAAGACTTGCCTGCTTATAATTCCAAGATTGAGATCTGATTTTCAAAAATACACTGTAGCCCAGGAACTCATTCGCTTTTGAGAAGGAAGAACTACTAGATAGTTCTCTCAGGTCTTGACATCACTAGAGGGGTTGATGGTGTTATAGAAAGGCTCTTTCTTCCTCCCCTAGGTATTGCAGCCAACCTCATCAGGGGTAGTAGGGAAAAGACGCAATGATTGAAGTCACCTGGAGACCTCCCAGGGGCAGCATCAGGATTTCCTGGCAGCACCATTCCATCAGAGAGCACCTGCTCTAGCCAATGTTAGTCATGCACCTGGTATATCAGTGAAAGCCCAAGTTAAATTGATTTTGCAAATTCTGGAAAGAGGCCTTTCTCTTGCCCTCAATTCTTTATCCCTCATTATCAATCAGATATGCATTGGAGATTTACAATCATAAAATATTTATTAACCTCCAGCATTTAATGTTCATGAGTAAAGAGCCAAATTAATAATTTTTGAATGTTGGTTAAAAAGAACTAAGACCTTTCTCTAAAAGGATGGTATTCAAGGCCAAAGAAGAAACCGTGGATGGTTTTAGGGGACATCAAAATGACTCACTGTAAAATGTCATTGGTTATTTGAATCATAAAACTTTAAGAAATAACATCTTTTGAAATGTATCACATTTTGTTTCTTTGTTTTCCTCCCAGAGCTGAAAGCAGTTGATCTGGTTTGTATGGAAAGATGTACACTGAAACAAGCCAAACCAAGGGATACAAATAGAAAGGCAGACTCACTGGTCTCAACCTCAGAGACAGGGCAGGAGAGGGAGGGGAGCTGGCGCATGTGAAGTTATGCACTGACACCATTTACTCTAGTAAGAGGCTAAGAGGTAGTATTTTCCTTCTTCAAAATGTATCACTGCAACCCCACGACCTCTCCCACATCACACAGAGCCGCTCCACAAGAGACTGAGTTGGAGCAGCAAATGTCTCACTAAGTGTTGCACTCAGCCTCCCGTAACAGTGATCAGCCATCTTGGACACCACTAACTGAACACCTGCTATGTGCTAGTTATTTTAATTGTTGCTGTATCACAGTATTAAGATTAAATTTAATCTT
The DNA here is from genome assembly GCF_009761245.1 of Sapajus apella. Lineage (NCBI taxonomy): Eukaryota > Metazoa > Chordata > Mammalia > Primates > Cebidae > Sapajus > Sapajus apella. Next base: position 4,725,605 of record NW_022436996.1, read on the forward strand.
CACCCCCGAACACTATGTGGGAGTTATTACCAGCTTCACCTCAAATTGATGGAAATCTGGTTCAGGCAGGTTGAAATTTGCCTAAGCAAACATAGCTAGTTTGTGGAAGATTACAAATTCAAATTCTGATTTGTGGCACTACCAACGCTTCTTCTACTGGACTATCCTGGTTGGTTGGTTGGGTGGTTAGCCCCTTGGGGGAAAAGGAATCACTATTGCATCTTACATCCTCTTTGGATTAGCAGTTTTAAAATTGTCTTCCCTGCTTCCTAACAACCCACAGAAAATGGTCTCGGGAGACCCAAGGGACACAAGAAGGAGACCTACAGACAACTAGTCTCACCTGGTCAGCGCTGCAAAGAGCACAAATACGCGGAGCTATTTCTCTCCCTGATGGGAAGAAGTCTTGGATGAGGTTAGATTCTGACTAAAATCTGGGACACAGAGGCTCAATAATTTTAATACACGGGCTGCCTCCAACTGAGTAAGGACAGAATACACGGTTCACAAGTAGTTTACACTGGTTTTCACCTTTGTACCATGACTGATGAGGTATCCAACTGTATTTTGTTCTTTGATTGAAACATGTAAATATAGGTTTGCATATTTAAATCCATAGAGGCTTGTTGCACATCAGTATAAACACTTTGCAGTACTAGAGTCTCTGTGTGTAGAGGTGCGGGGTTGTGAGGGCTTATGAGATACCTTTGTGTCTCAAAGAAATACGGAAAGCATCATGAAAAGCTCACTCACAAAACTCAACTATCTTAAGTGGGCAAATGATGGATTTAAGGGCCCTCCTTCCCTAACTCCAGTTTTGAATTCATTAGCCAAGTTCCTGAGACTAGAAAACTGCATAGCTAAGCAATATCAGACTTAGAGACTCCCAAATTACAGTTACTATTTGTCTTTCACCCCCACTAGATTATAAATTAATTTAAGATAAGGACTGTGTCTTATTAAGGTAAGGTCCTTGTCTTATTAATCTTTGTATACCTAACATCTGATTAGACCTCGGTGTAGTGAAGACAAATATATTTAGGGAGAAAAGTATTATTTTCACTTGTTTCATCCCCTTGAAACTAGAGTTCACTGCTCTGAAGAACAAAAAATATCCCACGAAAGACTTAACAATTCAGTGGTCTCCGAATGCCTTGTCCACACCAAGTACATCCACGGTCTCTAGCTTGGGAAGTCACTCTGGGGCGTTAATGGGCTTCGGATCTGCTATGGTGCTGCCTTCCACTCCCTGTCTTTTGACGTGACCAGAAGAGTCAAGAGAACCACCACAACCACAAGACAATCTGCATCATGCTCTGACATTGAGAAAGAGCCATTAGCATCTTCATATACAGAATGCTGCAGGCAGATGAGGCCTTCAGACGGTTCTACTGTTCTCAACTTTAGATGCCCATTAGAATGATCTGGGAGCTTTGCAGAACATGTATGGGTATCCTGGGCCTTAACCATTGTGGCTCTGACTTAGAATGGGTTAGAGTCTGGGCATCAAAAAGTTTTTTTTTAAAAAGCTCTCCAGGAGATAATAATGTACTACTTACATGCAGAATCATGCTGATTTCATCTATACCCTCTTCCCCAATTTTATAGGTGAGAAAACTGAAGCTTAGAGAGGAGAAGTGACCACTTTGGGCAAAACCATGGAAAAGATAGGATTAAACCAGGATTTCTTACGTCCTGTTCATTGCTCTGTTCTATCACACCGCCTTCCATGACGTGGCCTACTCTTAAATTTCAAACTTGGATTGTTTCATGCCATTGTAACTAACAGTAGGGAGTCTACAGAAAAGCAAACCTATTTCACTTCCTGTTGTAAATTTAAAGGAGCTCTTCCAGTGCACAGATTTCTGTGGCCTAACATCTGTGGAATTAAAGGGCTTTATACAGTATCCAATAACCAGATTTACAGATTTTTCTAGTGAAGTCAAACAGCCGTTTGGCTCTCATGTACATACAGTGTTAACAGCAAAGGCACTTAAAACAGTGATTTCAACACCGTTCAGTTTCCAGCCACAGCAGGTAGAATAGTCTTGGGTTTGTTTAAATAACTGCCTTCTCACTCTCACTTGGCACCAATAAAAATATATAAATAAAGAGAGACTACCAAAACCTTGAGAAGACTGTCGCTGTTTTTTTAATGAGAATAAATAAGTGGTCTAACAACGCTCCATTTCATACGAGTGCCCACAGTCCAGTTCCTGAAATTCTACACTCATCCTCTTGAAAGCCACCCTGGCTGCAGGTCTTCAGAGGGGCTTCCTTCAAAGTCAGCCTGAACACGCATAGGCTTTTTCACCAGACTGAGTCATGGCACTGCCAGGAGCTCCCTCTAGCCCCGACTCCACATCGGAACTGGCTCAGGAAGGAGGACAGCCTGGAGGAAGCCCAGCCAGGCGTCAGCTGTGGCTGCTTGAGTGCAGTGCCTCATAGCCGCTCCTGCATTAAGAGGCTTTTAAATCCTTTCTCTGAAATTGTTTTCTAATCTACTTCTGATTTTTTAAAAAAGTTATTAGTAATAGCCTGGAGTTATTAGCATCAAGATACCATTAAGAAGAGAATGACTAATTCAGAATTGAGACAACAGAGTAATTATATCACCCATTTAGGTTTCCTAAATAATTAAGGAATTCTTCAGGTTATTTAGAACTTGCTTCATCATCTGGACAGTGTTGGTGATGAGTGAAACCCCGGGTGTCCGCTCATCTCCACCTGAGGCCTCCCCTGAGCACTCAGGCTATGCCTGCAGGCTACTAGCTTGGGAGCCCAAGTTGGTTGCCTCTGTGCACTCGGATGCACTGTGCATCTGGAGGAACATCTCTCAGAGGATGCCAAGGGGCCCCTGGGGCCTCCTGGCCAAATACAGCTTAGGGAGTGTCCATCTGAAACTTTCGGGTGTTGTATGCAATACATTTTCGAATCATTTGGAGATGTTAGTGGCTAAAATAAAGCTTCATCTGTGACAGAAAAAATAAAAACCAGTTTTTTGTTCATCGCCATGTCTGCAAGTGACTGATCTATCGCAGCTGATGTCATTCAGGAAGAGCTCTTTAGAGTCCAGAGCCAGACCCAAGGAAGATCTCAACAAGACACTGTCAGAGTCCTCTAACATCTGGAAAATGTGACAGTCAACACACTCAAGCAGACTTTCCCAGTCCCTGTCTACGCAGATACTTGGTGAAAATGGTCTACTGTTTGCCATACTGCTCAGATTAAATCTCAGAACTGGGAGGAACCGCTCACTTTACTGATGGGAAATACAGGGCACTAAGCAACCTGCCCACGACCAAGAGGCTAATCCCAGCCTCAAACACGGCTGGCTGTCCCAGTGCAGCCAGGATTGTGCATGCGTCATATGCAGAACTCAACTTCTGCAGAGTTCCATCCTTGCAATGCTTTTAGTTTCTTCTTGCTTACTCAGAAGAAATACCCACTTATATACTGTACACAGGGTTTAATTTGGAAAGACATTATTTATTTTCGTTCTACCCAGTGAATGCAGACCCTTGCTTAAGAAGTAATTTCAAAATTACTAGCATACTCATGTTATCTCATCTTTAAAAGCCTAAATGAGTAGATATGAGGATTCCAGAAGTAACTGAGAAAGCGTATCTGTAACCCCAGGCTTTACTCAAATGACTTTGAGCATCAGACAGAAAGAAACGCTGTTGATCTATTGTCAGAAACGTATTAGATGCACTCCCTGCTTCCTGTTTCTTCATCTACTAAAGTGATTTCTAACGAGCAGGGTGACGATCCTAGCATTCAAAGAAAACCATACAATCATAAAACATTCCAGCAAGATGCAAAGCTCCCCATCATGTTATTCCAGCCCTGCATGACAAGCGTGAGGGGTGACTGATCATCAGTTTCAGAGTCATCCAGTCCTTCCTGGACTCTAAGCACTGATGGAACGGACTCTGATATTGATAAGCAGCTTAGACATTTACCATCTCCCTGAATCCCAAGTATAATAACTACTCAGGAAAGAATTCTTTACTTGTTGCACAGTCTAGCTTCTGACAACTGAAAATAAGCAATGCATTCCCAAGACATTTTACTATGCTGTGACGAGAGGCAAAAGCTGCAATTCCAGAAGCTGCCTGCCATTAGGCTAGCTTGGTGCTGATCTTCTCATTACACAGGATTATGGTAATGGCCTACAATGCGTATCACACATTTAAATGCTTTGTGATTACAATTGCCTTAGTACATTCTAATGCTATAACAGCGCCATACAAAGCCAGAGATTTTCTTAGCTTTTCTCCTTCTAGTTAGATAGGGATTCGGAGAGACTAGAGAGTCTGAAGGAAAACACACATACGCTTATTTTCAGGATTCTATCTATTAGCCATCACATTCAACACTTAAATCGGCTCCCGGAGGCTAAGGTCAGAATATGCTGGTTGATGCATGAGTGGTCATAAATTTGGCTAACCATTGCACCGTGGCTCAGATGCTGAACTGCCTTTCCTGGAAAACTTTTGCTCTGAGCAAACACCCAACACAGAGCTGTCTGCTGATTGCTTCTGCTGTGATTTAGTTAAAATTAAATTCCCAACCTTTGGTAAGGCATCAAACAGGCATGACTGAATCTCCCAGCAGAAATTTTGTAAGATAATGTGAATACCTCTCAGCACATCTCACACTGCAGGTCAGCTACTTTTGCTTTTTTCAGAAATTAAACTTTTTCTTTTTGTTCAGTAAGTTGATTTGTATCCTTTTACTCACCCTCCAAAATTGTTTTAATCTGTTCACTCCAGGCAGTTTGGAAGCATTCATCCCTGCCGGTCGGAGGTCGGAGGTGTGTGCCCCTTGCTGCTGCCAGGATGTCCGTGGGACTCATACAGACCAGTGTCGGGAGCAATGTGATGCCCAGGGATTCTTGCAGCAGAGACACTCCCTGGCTTTTAACGCTGCTTACCAACAACCACAGATTTCGCTGTGTAGCACGGAGGAACCAATGGCTGAACACAGCATTCTCAGCCTCCGGGATCAGAGAGGAGCGGAGAGGTTCCCCTGCAAGTGGATCCCTGACCTACTCAGCCTCCCAGGGGAAAAGTGGGTGTTTTCCAAATGGGTCTACATTTTTTTTTCTTACTTCAGATGGGCTTTGCATCCTACGTCAAAGATCATATTCTTCTCTGAGAACCAGACATGACCGATTATCTCAGCTCAAAATCATCGCCTGATGCTGAAGGTCCTAGCTGTCCCTGGGCTGGTCCCTGCCTTTTGGCTGGTCCTGCCCATCTGGGATGCCCGAGGGCAGGGCTTCCTATCCCTGTTTCTGGATAAAGGCTAAATGCTGACTGCTAAGTTTGGCTGCTCAGAGAAATAGAGATTTGGCCACGATCCACTTAATCTTATGCTAAGGGAATGGACAGGTATTTCAGAGTTGTTTGGGCAATTAAGGAATAAATCTACAGATGCCTCTGCAAATAGTGCAGGGCCCCTGTCAGTGAAACGCACGAGGCAGAGGGAATGACCCACGGTTCTTTACACTCATTCTGTGACAGCCCCAGTGCTGAGTGACTCATTAGACACATGACTTTGGGGTCCTGGCTCTAGGGTATGAAAGTGTGAGCCGGACAGGCACTGGCTGTGCGCCGTGGGGTTTCTATCCAGTGCGGTGGTGACCTAAGTGTCTGTCATTCTTTCCATGAGGCTGTGGGTTCCTCGAAGGCAGATCTTAGAACCTGATCAGTGCCCAGCAGGGTGTCGGAGCCACACGAGCCTTCCGTCACGGAAGAAGGAAAGGAGGTGGGAAGGAAGGAAGATGGCGAGGTGAACGCTGAGGCTCTCTGGGTAGCACTTCAGGTGTCACGTCACCACGCTGGAAGAACCACTCCCAGGGGTGATTCTGCCCTTACAGGAATTTGGCAGGAGGGACTGGACATATTTAGAGAGCTTAGCTCACATGCAGACCTTTTCACAAGAGCAGGAGCCACATTTAAACAACTGCTCCAACTCACCCAGGAACCTTCTGTTTCTCATCGTAATGAATTATCATGATATGCTGTCATCAAAAGAATTTCTGGTTGTCAAGTTGAAGCAGGGAATGGACACTGTTCTTCTGGGATTTTCTTGTTATAGGTTATTTTAAGGTAGTGAAAGTAATGCACTGAAAAGGTAGCTCAGAGACAAGAGTCAAAACTTGAGAAAATCAGCTTAATTAAACCAAAGGGGGCAAGGAAGGAAGGAGGAAGAGGAAAGTGAGGGAGGCCAAGAGTGCTAGCCGGCTGGGAATGCGGCCACGGCAAAGTCTTAACACAGCTGTGAAGAATCCTTATCGAGAAGTGAATTCAGAAATGGGTGGCATTAGCCCCTTAGCCAGTCTCATCTCAATCACGAAGAGAAAGCCCCCAAAAGAACACCTGCTCCGCATTACAGGAAGGCACTCCAGGGCACCGAGTGGGAAGAGAAGTGAGGAAGGAGGGCTCGGGAAAGGAGAATGAGAACTGAGAACCTGTTTCTGGGACAGTATTGAAAGGCCGGGCTGTGAGGGCAAGGGAAGGAGAGCCTCCCCGGGAAGGCACTGGTCATCTCCATCCCACAGCAGGTGGTTGTGCATTTTCCCTTGATGGGGAAGCAGATGGAGTTCATGGTTAGGGCAGTGCACTGGTTCACATATTAACAGCACACTGAGCGACGTGGCGTAAAGCCTCTTCCTAATCATGAAGACGGAGGATGCCTCACTTCTGGAAAGGGGCCGCTGGCTGTTCTGTCCAATGAAAATCATCTCTTGACGCTCTGTGCATAAGCAGTGCTGGCTGACAAACGTTTCTGGCCCACCTCCCCCAGGCACATGTGATATTATTCTTCCTGGTCACTGCGGCCAGAAGGAGCCGGGTGATCTGTCAACAGGCTCTAGAAGTAAGCAGCAGCCCTTTGGCATCAGCAGCTTGAACAGCCCCAGAATAAAACCTTCCAGAGCTCTCTTTCCTCTGGCAACGGTGACCAGCATGAGGAGGGGGACTGAGAAACACACGCTTCTTCTTGGAGCCCTGGAGATCTTGGAGCTTTACCCAGGCTATCCTGGTGGTTACAATTTGTAGAGTTATGGCCTTAATGTGTGTCTCCCTTAGCAACCCATCATTAGCCCAAAGTTAATTTACAGGTTTCAGTGTGCAATGGTATTTTGCCATTTCCTAAGTGCGAAGTGCAGCTTGTCCATCCTCCTAAACCCAAGCGGGATCACGCAGCCACAGCCCGGACCCGCAGCCGTGAGGCTCCGTCCTCAAGACCATTAAGAGATGCATTTTCATGAATGCTCCACACCTCAAGTGTTTTTAAAATGGCATAAGACCCAAATTAAACCCACACAGAGAGATAAGGGGTTCAAATGAGTGTTTATAAGCTAATAGTATGCTGCCTTACACATTAAACATATAAATGGGCTCTACGCTTTCTGCCGTTGGTATAAATGAACAGTTTAGGCCTGTAGGCTCAGCTCCTCTTTGGCTGAATGAAGAGGATAGAAGTTTCAGGGTCGTTACTTAAGGCCATCATAGGTTCTCTCTCTCTCCAGAGGCATTCCCACTGGAGAGGGCCATGTCTTACGTAAACCAGCAGAACACTGCGGAATTTCCGACACCAGAGCCGGCTCTTGCATTTTTAGTAGAGATGGGGTTTCACCATGTTGGCCAGGCTGGTCTCAAACTCCTGATCTCAGGTGATCCACCTGCTTCAGCCTCCCAAAATGCTGGGATGGGGTCGTTGGGGAGACTTTTAAGTCCTCTCCAATGATGCCTTGTCACCACTTTCTGGACAGGAGTGTTCCTATTTTTTTTTTTAATTATTATTATAGTTTGAGTTCTGAGGTACATGTGCAGAACGTGCAGGTTTGTTACACAGGTATACACATGCCATGGTGGTTTGCTGCACCCATAGTGTTCCTCTCTTATCTGAAAGACAGTTTCTGAGTGGAAAACCAAAACAAAGAGAAGGCCATAATCTCAGGCTTAAAGCTTTACTGGAATTCAGAACCAGCAGTTTTCCAGGGGCATGCTCTTGTGTTTGGGAATTGAAATGCGTCAGATCTGCGGGTACCCACTGGTCATGCCAATATGGAAACAAAGCAAGTTAATACTCTCAAAGCTCTTCATATTTCCACTTAAGAGAAGTCGCAAGTTAAGCAGCACAGAGAGCCCCAGGAAGCAGTACTGCTGACAAAATTATTCCAAGCCAGGGGATTTGAACTGGCAGGGTTTCTAGTATCTCCTCTTTAAAGAGTCTTATAAGTAAGACCAATGGGCTAAAGACCAAGAAAAGCTGATTAATATTTAATTGATGGCTAATACAAATAATGTGAACTTGAATTTCTGTGATTTTGAAAAGGTAGGCATGATGGATTTGTAACCCTAGAAACAAACTGTGGAGAAATCTTGCCTCACGAAAAACTTTTCATCACTGAAAATATGGGCAAGAAAATGTAGGTTTGATAATTCCTCCTTATGCAACGCTTTAAAAAAAAAGATTTCCATTCCTAGAATATCTTTCACCAAATTATTTGAAGTTTCATCACCCACATTATTAAAAATGGGATATTCACGGATCTAAGTGTTTAAAGAAAAGGGAAAACATTTGAAATCTTAAAAATACTAATATAAACTCATATATATATATATATATACTCATTCTGTATATATACTCTCTCTATATATATACATATATATATACACTCTCTCTGTCTGTCTCTCTACACACACAGACACACACACACACACACACACACTTTCTTGCCCAGGCTGGAGTGCAGTGCAGCCTCCACCTCCCAGGTTCAAGCAATTCTCATGCCTCAGTCTCCTGAGTAGCTGAGATTATAGGTGTGCACCACCATGCCCAGCTAATTTTTGTATTTTTAGTAGAGACAGGGTTTCACCGTGTGGGTCAGGCTAGTCTCGAACTCCTGGCCTCAGGTGATCCATTTGCCTCAGCTTCTCAAAGTGCTTGGATCACAGGCATGAGCCACCACAACTATGTTGTTAATTAGCCACATTTAAAATATATCCTGTACTTCCTTCTGTTTCTGTACCCAAAAAAAAGGCCTTTTCAACATTTTTAGACTGAAATCATCTTATGAGAGTCCCAATTTTTAAAAGAGGTTATTGGTAAAGCAAGAATTGTCAGGTCATTTTTAGCTTAAATTGTACTAAAATAACATTAATGTTGTGCTGATTTTTTAATAAGTGGAGGCAGCTGTCTTCACTGAACGCCGGCCTGACTACAGTGGTGTAAAGTGTATGTGCTCAATGTCATTACCAAGTGGGCGAACGTAGGAAGGGGCAGTGCATTGAAAATTAACAACCTCACAGCTTGTGTTTATACTTTAAAAAGATGGAAGCAATGCAAAATCGAGCCAGCTTCTCAGAGCAAGTTAGTGATTCCTAGGTTGGCCAAAGCTATAAGCCCGAAGCAAACCCAAGGTTCTGATTTAGAGGAAAAGGAAGTGACAGCCATTATTGGTGCGAGCGTGGTGGTCCAGACATGAGGGGCCCATGCCAGACACTTATTTCTCAGGGACGACATTCAGGAAATCACAATCCCTGCTCTGCATGAGGGCTGAATTTTAGGTTGTCAAGAATTTATCCCTGGAATACCAATGTTCAGCCCAATGGCTTCTAATGTAAAAAACATTGTAAGATCCATACTTTCTAATCTGATGCCAATGGCCCATTAAATACTCTTCGGTCGCCATTCATTCAGCCCTTCTGTATGCACTGCACTTCATTTTCAGGCTCTCTTTATGTACTCTCTCTGTTCTGCATGTAACCTACACATTCAGGTGTGTGAGAAATATCACATTTCCTTATTTTCTTTAGAGAAAGAAGAATTTGAAAGGAATGCTCAGGTCTAACAGGCTGGTAGGCCACTCCGTCTTCCTCTTCTCAGGGGTCATCTCCTCCAGGCCTGGTCTGCAGTCCTGTGAGTTTATGCAGAGTCACAGCACGGGGAAAGGGGCCTTCTGACTATGTGTCACCAGTGGCAGGCATTTCTTTAGCCTGCATGGCTCCTTAAAATGTGTCAGCTTTAGGCCGGGCATGATGGCTCACACCTGTAATCCCAGCACTGAGGTCAGGAGTTCAAGACCAGCCTGACCAACATGGAGAAACCTTGTCTCTACTAAAAATACAAAATTAGCCAGGCGTGGTGGTGCATGCCTGTAATCCCAGCTACTTGGGAGGCTGAGGCAGGAGAATCACTTGAACCTGGGAGGCAGAGGTTGCAGTGAGCCAAGATTGTGCCACTGCACTCCAGCCTGGGCAATAAGAGCAAAACTCCATCTCCAAAAAAATTTTTAAAAATGTGTCAGCCCTGCTGCTTCTGGGCCAGCCTGGGACACAGAACCCTTTGGAGGGGCTGGGGGCCAGGAATCTGGGACCTACCCCTGTGAGAGCACCATTCAACATTCTCTGCTGGAACCCTGCCACTTCCCTTGGGTTCTATCTTGAAGCAGCACCCAGATCTTTGCTAGTGGTGGACATGCCAACTTCTCCTCTCTCCCCAGTCTGGAGGCTGTTCCTCCTCCTGCTGCCTCTAGTCTAAAGGCTCTTCAACCTCTCCCTTCTAATCTGAATCCCTCCATGTAAACTGCAAAAGGTCATAGAAGAATGAGGCAGGATCATCTCTCAGCAGGGATGTTTTCAGATGATAAAGTCCTACATAAACATAATCTGTGTATTTCAGGTTGAAGTCATAGTCAGTGACTCCCTTCCAGCAGACAGATGTCCATGTCTGACGTTCTGTGCTCAATGGAATGTGTTTTCACTGCTCTCACCTATCCTGCAGAGCACTCAAAGAGGGATCCTTAACTGGAAGTGGTGATTTTCAGGATTTTTCTTTTTTTTTTTTTTTGCAAGAATCCCCAACTTAATAAAACTATGCAATGATTGCTGGGGATGGGGAGAGAAAGCCTATTTATTGTACTTTTCTGCCTTCCTGTGGTTTTTGGCTTTGTGGTTAGGGGCTGAAGACAGAAGTAAAAGAAAAAAAAAGATGGTCAGCATGAAAGCACTTTAACAGAGGTGTGTGGGGCCTTGAGGCCTCGGTTATGTCAGAGTTTGCTCAGCAATGACTTCTTTGCTTCCTGAGCAAATGACGGATGTTACGTTTTCTGTAGTAATCGGAGGATGTTGTCCGTATAAATGTTTTATCTTCAAATTAGTAATGACCTTTTGTTCTTCAAAGCTCATTGAACAGAAATGAGTAACTTCCACCCTCTGTAAGGACAAAGTATCATCATAACTTACAACTTACTCCCCTGATCTGGACCCAGCTTTGGGTCACCCCAAGCACTTTCTGAAGTACCCTGGCTGGTGAAAAGGAGTGGAACCACTCAGTGACCAGTGGGTTGGCTTCACTGGAAGAGCCCTGAATCTCAAGGACTCAGGGTCACATTGCTATTAGGGAGAGTTCACCTTACCTCTCTGGTGCTGATTCTTCTCTCCTGTCAACAACAAAGACAACAACATTGTCTATGGGTTATACGAAGCGTCTAATTTCACATCCACCCTGAGCCTTCTGTCAATGCTGTACATTAGTGTGCTGTCAAAGTATTGTATTACTCCTAGTACTCAAGTACCATTCTTATTACCATCATTGCCTGGCATCACCAAGAAACGTGGGTAAGGAGAGGACTCATTCCTTCAAGACCAATCCAAATTTTCATATCATAGACGATTATTTTTTAAAGTGTGAAAAGGAACAAAGAACCCTTTCTGGGGGGCGTTGTAAGTATCACATATTCCAAGGAGCCCAAACCATGCTGCCTTGAGCACAGGTCCCAGGTAGGACCTCAGGTCCTTCTGCAAACAGCCAGCAGCTCGGTGACCAACAGCGGTCACCCCTCTTGGGCCTTCCTCAGCATACCTTTATCCTTCCTGTTGATTTATTATGACTACTATCTTTTAAAACTAGAGATGAAGCTTGGCTTTCATCATTTCCTTTAAGTCTTACACTTGCAGTCATATGTCTCTCTAGTTTTCATAACTTATACTTCCTTTTTACCATACCTCATTGGTAAAGCTAATTTTGAAGGGGCTTCTTTATCTGTGTGGCAATATTGTTCCACCTCAACCAAAAACCTTGTACTGAAGCCACCCATTTCTACGCATCCATAACCAGAGACCTGCCTATATTTCTTGTGTACATCCGTATGGGAGATGCAAAAACACCTTTACTTCCCAGTGAATAGAAAATTATTTCAGTTGGGTGCAGTGACTTATGCCTGCAAACCCAGCACTTTGGGAGGGCAAGTTGACAGAACTGCTTGGGCCCCGGAGTTCGAGACCAGCCTGGGCAATGTGACAAGACCCCATCTCTACAAAACATACAAAAGTTATCCAAGTGTGGTGGCGCATGCTTGTAGTTCTTGCTACTTGGGAGGCTGAGGAGGGAGGATGGCTTGAGCCCAGAAGATGAAGATTGCAGTGAGCCTGGATGACAGACTGAGGCTCTGTCTCAAAAAAAAAAAAAAAAAGAATAAAAAAGAAAATGATTTCCACTGACATAGTCACAGATCCCTGAATGGAAGGAAGTGTATCCCTAAAGGCCCTAGGCACGTGCTGCCTGCAGGACCCTTTACAGGGTTGCCATCAGGTAAGGCAGGCCACATAGGCTGGCAGGACAGGGTTGAGAGGAGACCCAGTGCATTGGAGGGTCCAGGACAAAGGTCTGATATTTGCAAGATCAGAAGACAGCGGCACTTCTCACATATTCCTGGTCATTTTACGCGGTGACTCTGGACACACACATACACAGACACATATGGTGAAAACACACACACTGAAACAAAGGGCTCACCAAACACCCTTGTCCTTACTATGTTGTAAGACATTCTGATAACATTATCTTTTCTTTTCCATGCACTTCTAATTTTCTTAAACAATGCTCTGGCTACACTGATTTTATGATTCACTGGGTCTCAACCAGCTGTTTAGAAAACAGTGGAGCACAGCAGTGGGTTTCAAATGTTACTATGTACTGCCTGGGTGCTCACCAAAAATACACATCCCCTTCTTGTATCTACAAAGAGACTGATTCAGGAAATATGCAATGGTCCGCAGGATACTACACTTCTGACTTACTTTCCTGAAAAAGCAACTGATTTCCAGATAGTCCTCTGCAAGGAGCATTGGCTCAGAATCTATACTTTTACCTAATTCACTTGCTTAGGGCACATTTCTAAGAAGGAATCTTGCCCCATATTTCTGAAAGGCCAACTAACTTCCTCCTGTTCCATGAACACAGAATATATATCCACTTCACTGGGGACCCTGCAGCACATAGATAGTGTTGGTCATAAAGCAGTTGAGGCAAAAAAAAAAAAAAAAAAAAAAAGAGAGGCTGGCCCCTGGCCCGGCATGGGGGCCCCCACCTGTAATCCCAGCACTTTGGGAGGCTGAGGCAGGTGGATCACTTGAGGTCAGGAGTTCAAGACCAGCCTGGCCAACATGGCGAAACTCAGTCTCTGCTAAAAATACTCCACTGAGTGTGGTGGTGGGCACTGTAATCCCAGCTATCCCGGAGGCTGAGGTTGTAGTGAGCCCAGATTGCACCAATGCACTGCAGCCTGGGGGACAGAGCAAGGCTCTGTCTCAGAAACAAAACAATGCAAAAGAAAACAAAACACACCCAAAGCCAACCGCCAACCTCCTGTAAGAACAAACAGCCTTGGTTCTAAACTCTGCTCTGTAGGAGTGCTCTGTTGCCACGGAAACAAATTGCTACAAACTGAGCATGTTAAGGCAACACCCGCTATAGTCCTGTAGGTCACTGGTCCAGCATAGGGTGGCTATATTTTCTGTTCAGGGTCTGGGGGGATGGAAATGAAAGCATCAGCAGCGCTGCACTTCTTCCCGGAGGCTCTGGAGGTTGGGGGGCACCTGACTCCACCTGCACTTCTTCCCGGAGGCTCTGGAGGTTGGGGGGCACCTGCACTTCTTCCCAGAGGCTCTGGAGGTTGGGGTGCCAGGGCCCAGCCCCTTCTCAGGCCTTCTCCTTCCTTAATCCACCAACTACGCACCGAGTTCTTTCCTTGCTTTGGATTGCTTAGACCTCCTCTGTTGCTTTGAAGGGCTCATATCATGATATTGGTTCCACCTAGAGAATCCAAGATTATTTCCCAACCTTAATTCCATCTGCAAAGTCTCTTTTGCCAGAGACTGCAATATATCCATGGGTGTGACACCAGAGGACAGAGATCATAGGAGCCAAAATTCTGCCTACAACAGTTGGTTCGTGGCAATATCTTTTATGTAATGGGCAGTATTAAGTACAAAGAATAATTCAAGCACAAGACGTGTTAGCTGGGAAATGACTCCACATTATATAATATGAAAAATAAATAAAAAGCAAATGAGTGAGGTGTTGCCCCATTGAACATCAATTCATGTGGGAGTCCTTGGGCAGACAAATGAATCACTCCCACATGGTGTTTGGCTATCGTTTCAGAGGTTGGGAGTCAGCAGGAATCCTCCCAAACTTTCTTGAGTAATTTATTTTCAGAGCTGATTTTGCCAAAAGGAAGCTGGGAGATGTGGTTATGTGGACACACACACTCCTTAGCCAGGAAGTCAATGCCCCTTGTCCCTAACTCCCTCTGCAGTGCTCCCCCTGGGATTTTCATGGTGCACTCCCATTTTTATATGAAAATCAAACTGTATGCGTGTGCATGTATGATTGGTGGACTCACCACCAATGTCAGCCTCATTGAATTAGACACGAGGCAGTGGACTGAAGAACAGACTCGGGAAAAGGTGAGATGAGAGGGGAGGAGAGAGAAGAAAAAAATACATAAAAGGAATTGGGGCCGGGTGTGGCGGCTCACATCTGTAATCCCAGCACTTTGAGAGGCCGAGGTGGGGGGATCACTTGAGGTCAGGAGTTCGAGACCAGCCTGGCCAACATGGTGAAACCCCATCTACACCGAAAATACAAACATTAGCCGGGCATGGTGGCAGGTGCCTGTAATCCCAGCCACTCAGGAGCCTGAGGCAGGAGAATCGCATGAACCTGGGAGGCAGAGGTAGCAGTGAGCCGAGATCGCGCCACTGTACTCCAGCCTGGGCGACAGAGCGAGACTCCATCTCAAAACAAAAAACGAAACAAAACAAAAAAAGAAGTTGGGGTGAAGACAGTATGGTGAGATAGCAAAGAGGGGAAGACAAGAGATGGGAGAGGCGGGAGAAGAGGGAAAACGGAAGACAGAACTAGAGAAGCACGAACCGGGCGACTTGCCTGCATTACAGAAGCCCGAAGTCTCCAGGAAGACATACAAAAATAAGTCGGTTAACCTTGAAGATATTGATTTATCTGCAAAGAGCCAGGCTTGCAGTAATGAAGAAATGGTGATAAAAAGAAAATTCTAAACAAAACAAAACCTTTCCAGGCAGGTCTGTGAGCACGGGCAGGCGTACTCTTAGACACCAACTGGCCTTGGTCTTCTAGTTCCCTCATTTGTGATGAGACGGCTTTGTAGCATCAACCAGTTCCAAGAATTTGTTTCTAACAGAGGTGTTTCCAAGATAAAAATGTGCCATGCACTGGAGATCTGCTTCCCAGCAACCTGAGTCTACTTCACAATACTGAACTGAACATCTGAAAACAGTTAACAAGGTAAATTACATGCTATGCATTTTTTTTAACCAAAATAAAAATGAAGTGGCTGGGTGGCTCATGCCTGTAATCCCAGCACTTTGGGAGGTCAACGTGGGCAGATAGCCTGAGGTCAGAAGTTCAAGACCAGCCTGGCCAACATAGTGAGACCCTGTCTCACTATCTATTAAAAATAAAAAATTAGCCAGGTGTGGAGGCGTGCACCTATAGTCCCAGCTACTCGGGAGGCTGAGGCAGGAGAATTGCTTGAACCTAGGAGGCAGAGGTTGCACTGAGCCGAGATTGAGCCACTGCACTGCAGACTGGATGACAGAGTGAAACTCAGCCTCAATCAATCCATCAATCAATCAATCAAATGTGCCATGTGCTGTAATGAATCTGTGTGTCTACTTTTCTCCAGCCATATTAGGTTGTTCTTTTTACTAGTTCACTTTTCCAGTGGGTAAACAAAACTTCAAGAAAGTAAAAAATTTGTCCAAAGTCACGCAGCTAGTGTGTGGTGGAGCTGGCATTAATCTAAGTGGTATGACTCAGGTCCCCTGGTCATAAACATCTCACTTCATTCTTACCCAGAGGAAATGTAAACAGAAAAGGAAAATACATCCATATGTTTAAAATAGCTGATGGCCAGAGGATAGTGGAGAGGCACGTGGGGGAAACCGGTCCCCTTAAGGAAGACACCCATGTCTCAAAGACGGCAAAGGACAGAAGGTCCTTCTGTGGAAGGAACTGCACAGATGCCCAGGAATTAACTGCGTGGAGCACCTGTCACAGCTGACGCGGATGGCAGGGTCCCGCCCCTCAGTGGGAGCCCAGCCCCATTCAGAGGCCCCGGATGTCCCAGTGGTTTGAGGAAGTCATGGTGGTTCTCAGGACGTCAGACCCACTCTCCCTGAGTGTTTGTTCCTGGGTGAGCCTGAAGGAAGGGTGAGTCTGCATTAGCCATAAGAAGAATTCCACTTCCGTCCCTGTCAATAATGCAGATGTGGCAGCTGAAGGTCAGAGGATTCCATCACAGGCACAGAGTCACACAGCTGGTCAGCAGCAAAGAGCAAGAAGGGATGGGGCGGCAGCACAGGGGATCAGGGGCAGCCCAGAGGCTGAAGCAGGCACAGAGAAGCGGGAGGACACAGAAAGAAAGGGCAAAGAGAGGAGCCCCAGCAGTGGAGAGAAGCCAGCACGAGAGCGAAGCCATGTTAGGAAGAAAGAGAAAACAGAAATAAAAATACAGGGTCGCCTTTTACTCCTGGGTCTGCTCAAGTTGCCCAGTTGCCCCTGAGGGAGGAGCCAGGGCTTACACAAAACTGTCTCCTTTATGTTGCTTCTTCAGAAATCTCTAAGAATAAAAACCCTGTCCTATATTCCATTTAGAATTTTCCCCACCTGTTCTTCTAAATCTCCATCCTTAAAACAAATTGTGATGAGTCTCATTCCTCTCATGCTGGCACAGTCAGAAACCATTTTTATTATACAAATACTGGTAATGTTATTGTTATTGGGATAAATTAACTGAGATTTCAATTAGGCCAAGAAACAATTGCTATTTGCCAAAATTCCTCTGAAAGAAATATTTGAGATTTATTCCAGCATAACCCACCAGGAAAGCGGTTCACTCTCAACATTGTTTTAAATGCAAAAGTAGCCTACTTTTTCCTACAGTTCCCTTCTTGTTACAGATTTTTAACAAAATACATTTCCTGAGGAAGACACACATGTCAATACTGTTTTCTGGTGAAGCATTCGACCACAGTGGTCTTAAGACTTTGGGAGAGGGCCAGGCGCGGTGGCTTACACCTGTAATGCCAGCATTTTGGGAGGCAAGGCAGTTGGATGGCTTGAACTCATGAGTTCAAGACCAGCCTGGCCAACCTGGCAAAACCCGCTTTCTACATAGCCAGGTCAGCGTGCTGAGCACCTGTAGTCCCAGCTAATTGGGAGGCTGAAGTGGGAGGATGACTTGAGCCCAGAAGGCAGAGGTTTCAGTGAGCTGTGATGGCACTACTGTACTCCATCCCGGGCGACAGAGCAAGACCCTGCCTCGAAAAAAAAAAAAATTAGGAGAGACCATTGCCTTTACCTCTGCTAATTTCACAAGCTGTGGTCCAAGACTCAGAAATGCACTTTATCCAGAGCAAGCAGACCACGATTGAAAGTTCAGGTTAATGTTTCAACAAGCAGATCTATGAAGCTAATGACAACATGCAGAGAGTCTAACAGTGGGGATTCTCTCTGCCTGGAATGTTTTCCTGCCTTTCTGCACACAGGAGGCGGGGCAGCTTGCTCCAGTCCCATCTGCCTCCTTAGTCTCATCTTTAAAAATTATCAGGGCTCTTGTCACGCCTTGATATTTCCTTGTTAATGTATTTGTTTATTCACCCTTTCCTTCTCATCAACAAAAACTCAGAGCAGGAAACTTGTCTCATTTCTAGAACACTCCACAGCCCCTGGCACAAAGTTGATGTTCAGAAATATCTGCAGCAGGCTGGCAGGGAGGGAGGCAGGGAAGGGAGGAGGGAGGGAGGGAGGGAGGAAAGGAAGGAGTGAGGGGCATAGAATCTACACAAATATTGGGGTGCAGCTCAGTGAGAGGGAGGCACATCCTTTTCAATGGGAGACAGAAGTCAAAGGGTGACCATGGAATCTCTTTGGGTCAGATCACCTCTCTGCCTCCCATTGTGTATGTTTGTAACATGAGAGTCATACTGTTTCATAATGTTAGAAAAACAAAAACAAAAAACCACCAGTGTAAAATACACATTGTAATACAATGCAAAATGCACATTAAAAGACAGAAATTACCATCTTGGAGGCTCTGCAACCTCACACACATATATATATATATATATACATGAATGGTGGAATTGTTCAGTCGTCACAGGCTTTGTGAGGATTATTCTTGGACTCTTGTGCAAACTAGCAAGCTGGACAATGTTGCTGGACAACGCACCAGCACCCTGTCCACTTGGCCCTGGGCTGCGTCACAGCTCTCGGTGGAGGGCAGGCTTTAGGAAGCTTGTGAATCCTGCCCTCTCAGGCCTTAGGCTACAGGTGAGAGATGGTAATGGCTGCCAGCAGGGCCTGATTTGCATGTGAGCCCTTGAAATGGATTTGCAGATGAGTTCTGGAAACCCAAGCTCAATCAGCCCCCTACCCATCCAGCAGGGACTTACGAAGGAGGCAGCTGAGAGGTGCTGAGAGCAGAGCAGATCTGCTCAGGGCTTTTCGAGGCAGTGACTGCAAACACCCTCCTCTGTCCTCTCAGCCCAGAGGACGAAAGGGCACAGCTGTGCAGCCGTCAAGACACGTTTATTAAGTGACGCCCATGCACCAGACACTGACTAGACAGTCTTTGCTCCCAGAGTTCCCAAACCTGGGAGACCATGCAAAGCACTCCCAGCGTGGTTGAAGCCTGCATTTGGCAGTGGCCTTGGAGCACACTGGATGTTACAGCCATAAAAGACCGTCTGTCCCAATCCTTTATCTGATAGAGGAACAGAAATGTGGAAGCCTAAAGAAGTCAGGAAACTAGCCCAAGGTCACCAAATCCACGGCCATCACAACAACATTTTGGCTGGAAGCTTACCTACAAACTCAGAGAACATGGTTTTCGCTTTAGGTCAAAACATGAGCTGACTGGGTTATCTGAGCGCACACCAGTGAGCAGCAGGGAGAGAAGGCAGTGTGAGGTGCCCAGGGCAGCTCCACGATCCCAAAGGTAGCTCCACCCTTCACTCCCTAACTCACCCACCTACCGACTGCTAAGAAGTGAGTCCACTCACACCGGTAAGACCCATCTCCTACTGTAAACCTGGCTCTAGGCAATGCAAATCCAGGTTTTGGGAAAAAAGATATCGACTCTATGGAGGATGAACTAGTCCACAGAGGCTTCCACTAGAAGGAAAAGTGTAGTATGTTCCCTGTCTGTGGATATCTCACTTGTAAACTCCAGCTTCTCCTCCTTCCCCACCCATACCATGGGCACAGTCTTTGCATCCTGTTTCACGTGGAAATGGTGAGGTATCAGACACACCAGGGCAGGCCGCGGGCAGCCAGGTTCTATCAAAACCTCAGGCAGATTGCGAGGATAATAAACTGCAATAAATAAGGAACCTCTATTCAGGCCCGAGGTCAAAGGCCATGTCTGCCCGTGTGATGAGCAGGGGGCTGATCCCCAGCCCAGGGTTGGGTGAGGTCACGTCATAACCACCGTCTTCAGGACAGAGAACAAAACAGAGCTGACAGGGGAGCTGATTTTGAGAAGCAAGCAACAGTGTCAATCATCGTGTCCAAGTTGCAGGCGGAGAGGAAGGTTAGGACTGGAAACAGAAGGACAAGGGATATTAGCCTAGGCTAGAGAGGGATCTTGGGAGGTAGAGCCTGGAAAGGCTCCCTTGAGCAATGGTCTATAAGGAGAAGGCCTTTTCAGGATGGGCTAGCAGGCCTGGATGGAGCTGGGCAGTCTACTGGGTCAGCTGGGGCAAGGGTGGCTTTGATTGGAGCCTATTGATGGTGGCCCCAGTGAGCAAATCAGTGCAACCTACAGAATGCAGGCGAGGTAGGTGCCAGAATTCAGGGCCTAGGTGTCCTTAGAAGAGTTCATGGTGTGACATCTCCCACCATAACCCTGATAAGAATTTTGGAGCCATGCACAATGGCTCACGCCTATAATCCCAGCACTTTGGAGGACTGAGGCAGGTGGATCATTTGAGGTTAGGAATTTGAGACCAGCCTGGCCAACATGGTGAAACCCCATCTCTAATGAAAATAAAAAAATTAGCCAGGCATGATGGTGCATATCTGTAGTCCCAGCTACTGAGAAATCGCTTGAACCCAGGAGGTGGAGGTTGCAGTGAGTTGACATCACGCCACTGCACTCCAGCCTGGGTGATAGAGTGAAACCTCATCTCAAAAAAATAAAAATAAAAAAGAATTTTGGCTTTAACTTGTAACTTTTACTTATTAGCTATTACAGGACCTTGGACAAGATACATAGCTCCTTATAATAACAGTAAGAGTAATGGTAAAAATAGTATTAGCTAACATTAATGAAGTATCAACCTTGTATTAGGTGCTCCTCTAATGCATTAATTCATTTAACCCCCCCAATTATCACATGAGTTAGATAAGATTGTCCTTATTTTAAAATGAAGAAGATCAGGACCTAGGGAAAATGCCGTCTCTAAAGTCCCGTAGCTGGTACGTGGCGGTGCTGGGACTTGAACCCAGGTGCTGAGAATCAGGCTCAGCAATGCCTGCTGCTGTCTCACACGGAAGTGGAGCTGGCTGACTGCCTGATTCATAACGGCTCCCTCTGTGCTCCACTTTGGTGGTGGACCCCATCCTGCCCGGCACCATACGGTGCTCAGTGACTCAGGACCCTGGGGACTGAAGCCTCCCACTGCAGGGATTGCTTCAAGGGTGGGCATAAGATTCTACTCGGCCAACCAGGTTCTTGCCTGAGACTCTTCAAACTGAGCTGGAAGAGAGGAGGAGGCTTCTCTCCTCTTTACTCAGAGACCCCAGAAGTGACTCAGAATAGCAAGTGATCATCTCCTCTCATTCCCTGAGTGGAGAAGATAGCAGAGGGTGCAAGAGGGATGTGGGGAAGGTGTCAGCTGTACCTGAGCCCCCATCCAGCTGTCATTAAGGCCAGCCTCACTCTTGCCACTCCACAGCTTTGCTTTTTTTTTTTTTTTGGCTAAGGTTAGTTCAAGTCGAGTCTTACCATTTGCTGTACAGATACACCTAATCAACTTGCCTTTCTAAACATTAATTCTCTTATCTAAAAATGGAGATGACAATACCTATTCCATTGATCAGTGGTGAGATTTTCATAGAAATTCTTGCAAAGTGCTTAGCACGGAACCTAGTTCAACGATTCCTGACTACTGCAAATGTCATTAACATTTGAACAACGCATTTCCCATCCCTTTGACAAGTCACTATAAATCCCTGTCACCTGAGCAGTTCTGATGTCAGTGGAACAGGGGTCAAGCGAAATTCCACGACTAAGAGACTGTCAACTTTAAAGACCTTAAAGAGGCCCATATGAAGCCTCTTACTTAGAAGATTCATGCCTCACTCTCTGCCCTGAGAACCGCTGTGTGCTGGCAACATATCAGCCTTGGTTATCGTCCGTGTCTCAGCCAATGTTTTGAAAGATCACAATGTGACTGCCCTTCCTCAGAGGAAAGGAGGTGACCTACAGTCAGAGCTATGGCTCAGAACTACAAATAGTATATTTTCTTTGCCTTCTTTTCATTCACATTTTCCGTGGAGGATAGACCAGCAGGCCCTAGCAGGGTGATCAGTGTGTTTATGTGTCTGTCTCTCTCTGTGTGTCCCTGGATCTGTATGGCCAGCTTGGATGACACAGCTCATTTACTTTATTGATTCTAGAGTGGAAATAATATGGTAAGGTCTTCTGGGCTGTTTTCTCTCTCATCTGTCTGGTCTTCCAAGGTCTCAGGGTCTTGAGACACGGATCTGCTTTTCTGTTGACTCCACAACCTCTGGAGAGAGAGTGGAAGTCTTAATTGCAGTGGCTCTGTTTCTTGGAGGCTGGTTTCCCTGGTGTTATCTTCAGTCACCCGTCTGTCCTAATGTCTGCCTCTGCCTCAATTGAATCTAACAGAAACAGATTTGCTCACCGACAAAGCCTCCAAATGAGATTGGATAGGGTCCCAGAAAGCAGCGTCAGGAGTAAAGTTGCCTGACAGGTGTGAGACAGGCCAGTCTGTCCTGGAGAAGACACAGGCAGCATTGGCCCTGCATACACTCTGAGCCTGCAGGCCCGGAAGTCTGACATTTTGTAGGGATTAAAGGAAATTATTTGTGGTGAGCAGTTTGTGGGGTTTAGCAAAATTATAAAGTCAGGGAATTAACTAAAAATTAAAATTAATAAAGTCACTACATTAACCAAAAAGTCTAGATTCTTCTTGCCAGCTTTCACACAGCTAATGTTATAAAATGTGAATATGGGCTCAAAACGCCCCCTAAAAACAGCTACCAAGCCCTCTGCAGGTCACAGCGCCCAGGAGGGTCTGCACATCCTGGGAAGCAGTGGATCAACCCAAGAAGAGAGCTGTGCTGGGAAGCGCCAGGTGGGAGGGGCTGGGAGACACAGTTACCTTCAAAGGCTGTAAAATGCGTGTGCAAAGAGTTTAGCTCCTCAAATCTCAAGATCTGGCTTAAAAGATGAAAGATGATCTAAATGATCATTTGCCTCAGGCAAAATGCATCACCTTAGCAAAGAAGCCCACTTAAAAAACGGAAAGTTAACACACTCTGAAAGTTAACATATGCCTTTGCTCACAACTCACCCAGCACCGATAGCTCTGTATTTATGCAGAAGGTTGGCACTAAACTGAGTGGCTTCCTGGAAAATGCCGCTTGCCAAGCTACTGGCTAAGCTCTGAGGCCTAGAATGATTTCTGTTAGGGTGCTTAACTTCTATTTGCCTACCCACCCTCTCCTCAATGCCTCACATACCACGCCTGGTCCCTCTGAACCATCCTATGGTTTCCATTTGTTCATCATCTGACAGGTCACCAGCCTGAGACCAAGATAAAACGTGGCAACAGGGAAAGATGAATGGTGTGTTCACTGAGGTTTTCTTGATGATTGTTTTCATGTTGTAGACAGACTTGGCGGTGCACAGAGAGCTATCCCCCATGCATATCAGCACATATACTTACATTTACTCATACTTACATATGAGCTCCACATATACAGGTATTGATGGACTTACGACTCATGCAACTTACGACCATTCGACTTTACGACCACAATCGCTAGCCACGACTGCTCCACGCCTGGCAGCGCAAACATTGCCCAGCTGGGCGTACGACAGTGCAGACCAGCTTCCGGCAGCACTACCGTTTCTGCGTGCACCATTTCAACTGTTATCCCAGATTCGGTACAGCAATTTGTGTTTTGTGTCTTGGATATTTTTCATCAAACCCCTCCCAAGATGTCTACCAAGAGGAAATTGTCTTTGTCTACGCCTCAGCCTGCCAAGAAGGAAAGAAAGGCCATTGACCTCCACACGAAAATGAAGGTAATTAAGCAGTACAAAGGAGGAAAGAAAGTGAATGTGATCGCACGTGATACGAAGTTATCACAATTTTTGTATTGCTTTGTTTTGTTTTTTTTGAGATGGAGTCTCCATCGCCCAGGCTGGAGTGCAGTGGTGTGATCTTGGCTCACTGCAACCTCCGCCTCTTGAGTTCAAACTATTCTCCCACCTCAGCCTCCCAAGTAGCTGGGACTACAGGCCTGCGCCACCACACCCAGCTAATTTTTGTATTTTTAGTACAGACGGGGTTTCACCATGTTGGCCAGGCTGGTTTCGAACTCCTGACCTCAGGTGATGGCTCACCTCTGCCTCCCAAAGTGCTGGGATGACAGGCATGAACCACTGTGCTGGGCCACAATTTAACTGTAAACTCTTGGAGAGAAAGTGCCCCCTTCTTTGCATCTCTGTCTCAGGTACCCAGGAGGGGTTGGAGTTTGAATAGTTTCTCAATAGACCCTTGCTGAGTGCTTGGAATGGGCAGGCCGCCTTCAAAGACAAACAGGTGAGCCACTGACTTTCAATTATTCAGTAAAGCAGTGCCTTCATTTTATGCAAATTTGGGGACATGATAGTAGAAAAGCATTTTCTGTATTTGCATCTGCATGTGTGCAGTGCCCAGCTGACCCTGTGAGTGGATCCTGAGAAATACGGTGGGATCCTTCCTCAGGAGCACAACCCCATTCCCCCTAAGCCAGTGGGTCAAAGCCTATGGCAGAACAGGCTGGTGGTGCACTAGGTCAGAAGCACAGTAGTGAGAGGGAGTCTCGGATCTCTCTGGCTGTTAGCACAGGAAGAGGCAATGGGGAGAAGAAATGCTAGGTCGTTCCCACTTTTCAGAAGGCTAGAAACCATCTTACTACATTTACGGTGACCAGAGGAAAGCGTGTGCCTGTGGAAAATCTTGCAGCTTCCCTTTTCTCCAAACACAACCACACGCAGATCGCTTCATGGTGATCGTTTTCCTGTTGAAGTCATCCATGACTGTTCTATTTTCATTACAGTGAGAAACACTGAAGGGAAGAAACCTAAGATGGACAAGACTTGACATAAGAAGGGACCAGAGAGGCGGAGGGACCCGGAAGAAAGCAATAAAGAAAAGTAGGCCACAGAAAACAAATTAAAGAGAAAAGTTTGAAAGGTGAGGCTGCTGGTGATCTGGAAACCTCCTGCCCTTTGTTCAAACATGCACCCAAGCGAGGAAGCCTTCTAGGGAAGCTGGGAGGTGATCCTCCCCCTGAGCACACATAACTTGTTGTGATGTCTGCGACAGCAATGTAAATGAGGAGACTACAGATGCATGTGCTCACACCTCCATTAGACTGCATGAGCCGTGAAGAGACTGAGTCTGTCTGGGTCCTGGCACGGTGCCTGGCAAATAGTTGGGGCTTCATATATTTTTGTTTGTTGAGTAAATAATGGCTAAGTGAATTGAGAAAGAAGAAAGATACAGAAGTAGGATGGTACCAGGGTCTTCATGGGCAATGAGAAGCTCAGCACCAACCTCTCACCCCAGGACTTCTGGACTGATGACCTGCACACAGCCCTGTCATTCCTCGAGGTTCCTGCAGAAATGAATGTCTGTACTTTCATTTGATGTCCTGTATCTCTCATAGGTATATCCCGGTCCACTGAATAAGATTGCACGTGCTATGAGGGCAGGTACTTACTGCCAAAATACTTTTTCTTTTTCAAAAAAAGCCTCCTTCTTGACCTCTAGCCTTATGGGGCATTCCAAAGCTTGCAAAACACAGCAGTCTTCCAATCTTAACAGGCATGACCCTAAAGAATTTCCATTCTCAAGACTAGGGGCTGTCAAGCAAATCTGGCAATGTGTAAAAACTTTTCTTTCTTTCTTTCTTTTTATTTATTTATTTATTTATTTATTTACTTTTTGAGATGGAATCTCACTTTGTTGCCCAGGCTAGAGTGCAGTGGCGTGATCTCAGCTCACTGCAACCCCTGCCTCTTGAGTTCAAGCGATTGTCCTGCCTCGGCCTCCTGAGTAGCTGGGATTACAGCTGCCCACCACCAACGCCCGGCTAATTTTTGTATTTTTAGTGGAGACAAGGTTCCACCATGTTGGACAGGCTTGTCTCAAACTCCTGACCTCAGATGATCCACCTGCT
This sequence comes from Sapajus apella, assembly GCF_009761245.1. Taxonomy (NCBI): domain Eukaryota; kingdom Metazoa; phylum Chordata; class Mammalia; order Primates; family Cebidae; genus Sapajus; species Sapajus apella. The sequence continues at coordinate 4,751,438 of NW_022436996.1, forward strand.
TCAGCCTCCCAAAGTGCTGGGGTTACAGGTGTGAGCCACTGCACCCAGCCATATGAAAACTTTTCTAAATGTACACACTGTGCTCCCACATTGGGGTTTTGGCTTCTGTAGGTCAGGGAGGGTACCCTAGTTCTGTACAATATTATCAAAAGTTCTTCAGGAGAGGACTGCTTCTGTAGTTCACACCTCGGTTTACCAGCACTCCCTGCCACATGCCCATCTTTGTCGGTTTCACCTCCCCTCTATGGTGCACAGTGCTCCCCGGATGCTCCCTTGCAGCTCCTGAGCTCTGATCCACTCCCTCACCCTCTGACAAGGATGGCTTACATGGTGAGATGCAGGGGTGGCCCCTGCAAGGTGACCCCTCGTGGCCCTCCCTCCCACCCCAAGCACATCACAGTTCCAGCAGTAGGTTTGCGCCTGCAGTGACACACCATGGCTTTGCATCTCCCTCAGCCCTGAGCAGCTGCTTCGTGGAGCACCTCTGATTGACAAATCTGAAATGGAGAATGAAAGAAAGTGTCAACCTGGAGGAGCTTAATAACACTGTAGGCTTGAACTGCAATGAAGAAGGAAGAAGGGGCCACATCCCAGCTAAGAAACAGCTCCTTTCAACTACTGAAGAATGTATTGTTCTGGGGGTGCCAACAGCAGAAGAAATTTTAATAATGAAAACAAATAAATTGACTAAAAAAAAGACAGGAGAGGTATTAGTTGGAACAAAACCAAGTATGTTGAAACTGCTCGTTTTAAACTGAGTGTTTTATGGTAGGATGAGTATACTCCAATATTTTCAAATACAATTTACATTTAGAAGTTCAAGTGTCCTCTTTCTTTCTGAAGAATAAAATACCCAGTTTCCTTTAAAAGTAAAACATGGCTAATTAGAACAGTTATAAATCTAGCAGTTATAGCCACATAAAAATTGAGCATAACACTTCATAGCAGCCTCATTCATACCATTCATACCGGCTGAAGAGTGAAAACCAGCCAGGAAATTTCCAGCAATTGATGGATGGATTAACAGCGTGGCAGGTGCATACAGTGGATTATTATCAGGCATAAAAAGGAATGGGGTTCAGATACATTGCATAACATGGATGAATCTTGAAAACAGTATCCTCCATGAAAGAAGCCATTCACAAAAGACCAAATGACTCCATTTATATGACACAGTCAGAGTAGGCAAATCCACAGAGACAGAAAGCAGAGCAGAGGCTGCTGGAGGCTAGGGGAAGGATGAATGGGAAGTGACTGCTAATGGATAAGGGATTTCTTTTGCGAATAATGAAATTATTCTAAATTTAGACTGGGGTGATGGTTGCACAATTCTCTGAAAATACTAAAAACCATCTAATTATACCCTTTAAAGGGATAGATTTTTGTGGTATGTAAATTATACATCAAGGAAACCATAAAACAAATGTCATGATCAAGATGATGCATCACATCAAGTCAAACACAAAGACAATGTTTTAAAAAGGATGGTGGGGATAACTTTACAGTCTTTTGCTGGCTTTTCTAGGACTTTCTGAAAAATCATGGTATGAGACAGAATGCTCAATGCCTTAATTCCTGCAAGGAAGAGGGAGGGAGAAAAGAGAGAAAGAGAAATTCCAGGTATAGACTTCGACTCAACACTGGCAACTCAGATTCCAGGTGTAGAGTTCCACTCGACACTGGCAACAGAGATTCCAGGTGTACAGTTCCACTCAGCACTGACAACACAGATTCCAGGTGTCGAGTTTGACTCTGTACCTGCTGGGTGAAGCAGAAGCTCCAGAGTGTCAGTCTCTTGGTTCCCATTCCAAAGATACTGCGGGTCCACAAGCAGGCTGGGAAGCTTAAGTGGTGAATCTCAGTTCTAGACCAAAGGCTCCCTCCACTCAGATGAGGCCCTGGCCACGGGCTGGTCATTGCTCGTTTCTGGGCCAACACCAGGCTCCCACCTCCTGCACTGACCCTCTGCCCCACGCCATGCTGCCTCTGAGTCTTGGGATGAACCACAGAGTGCATTTTCCTACTTTAGTCTACCTTTGTGGAAGAGGTGAAAAACAAAATACATACATATATATATGCATAAAACCTTCTTTAGAATACATTTTTAACCAGAGTATGTTTGCTAATACTTAAAATAACTGTTGAGAGGTACACCACACTTATAATTTTCAGATTATTTTGTCACTTGAGTATTTCAACTCAACTGAGACTTAAATGGTTCAACTCAGTTTTCTCTTCCTTCTTCTCATGGAGACATCAATATTTTCTTATTTTAAGCCTCACCTTATTCTACAGCTTTTCAGGTGACTAAGAAAACAGACGACTTCCCTTTCAGGTGACTGCTCTGAGAAGATCTATGATCAACCCAGTCGCTGGTCTTTGACCTGGAAAGTTAAATGCGATGTCCCTCTCTTAGGAAAATAAGGTAAATCTGAAGCCTAAAAATTTGGCTTCTGTGTCTACCCTGGTGGCAAAGTTAAGACTCAAAGCTTCTGAGCCTCCATCTTCTGAAATGTCACACAGCAGAAGAGGGCTATTCTCTTTGCAAACTCACAGAGGTGCACTTTCTGCACATGCTACGAAAAGGTGAACTTGCTCTACACAGGTATTGTGTTCTTTTGTTTTGAGACAGAGTTCTGCTCTTGTCACCCAGGCTGGAGTGCGGTGGTGCAATCTCGGCTCACTGCAAACTCTGCCTCCTGGCTTCAAGCAACTCTCCTGCCTCAGCCTCCCAAGTAGCTGGGATTATAGGCATGCACCACCACACCCAGCTGATTTTTGTATTTTTAGTAGAGACGAGGTTTCACCATGTTGGCCAGGCTGGTCTGTAACTCTCGACCTCATGTGATCCATCTGCCTCAGCCTCCCGAAGTGCTGGAATTACAAAGGTATTGTGTTCTTATCAGCAGCAATCATGTTACCCTACACATAACACCAAAAGCAAAGGAATAAAACCAACAAGGATACAGCTTTATCTGCTGTTGTTTTCATCACCTCTACATTTTTAGGATGTATCTATGATAAGAAACCATTTTTTTTGGAGAAAAGATAAAGGTGTGGTGAAGTGCTGGCAGTGGCATTCATGGGAGCCCCCTGACTGCCCCTGAGTAGATCTGCCATGGCTGGTTTTAAAGAAACTGGTATTTTAAATTTAGGAATTGTAGGCACTTAATTATGCACAGTGACCCCCAAAAGAATGGAAACGTCTTGCTGTCAGAGGTCTTGCATGTTTCTGGCATTCCCTCCCTGCACCTGCTTGGCTGATTATCAAGTCCTCTTCTGACTGTATTAGGATTGTCCTTCCATTGCCAGGGTGATAGAGCAAGGTAGGTCTAAGATTAACTAACTCTCTGCTAAGCTGGTTTCCAAGTCACCCCTCTCTGCCTTCTGGAAGTGAGTCCAATATACACATTAGAAACACCACAGCTTTAATGTAATCCAAACTTTTGGGTACACCAGGCTTGGCTCATGGCTTCTGTAATTGTTACCACCTCCTCCTCACCATGCATCAGGGAGGACCAACTAAGAGACGAAGGGAACCTCTAAGCGCCACATTATCTCATAGCCACATGTCCTCCAGATAACCCAAGCGTCCCCATGATAGTTGAATACCATGTAGACGACACAGGCACTTCCTGCCCATCCTGCCCGTTTAGGATAGCTGGTTATGGGAAAATAATTTGCTTTTCATGATGGCTGTAGAAAGCCTGTGTGAGGGAAGCACTTGCGGAAACAGGTGAATTTGCAGCACAATAAGGGACTGGACTGCACTGGCCTAAAAGCAGTTAGCATTGATTCTCAAGGACTGTGGCTCCATTTATAGATGATCATTTGACTATTGATTCAGGATTGATTAATTCAAAGAACACCCAGAAAACACCTGGAGGTCCTGGGTTCAAGTCCTGTTTTTGCTACTTTGTGCTCTGGATTGGGTAACCAATTAACTTCTCTACTTCTGATGTATTTGTTTATTTTTGTTTTCTTTTTTTGAGATGGGATCTTGTTCTGTTGACCAGGCTGGAGTGCCGTGGTATGATCAGGGCTCACTACAGTCTTAAGCCTGCTGAGATCAGTGGCTTCTCTGCCTCAGCCTCCCACGTAGCTGGGACTAAAGGCATGTGCCACCATACCCAGCTAACGTTTTAATTTTTAGTAGAGATAAGATCTCCCTGTGTTGCCCAGGCTGGTCTGGAACTCCTGGGCTCAAGAAATCCTCCTGCCTTGGCCTTCCAAAGTGCTGGGATTACAGGTGTGAGACACTACACCTGGCCCTCTGGCGCTTTTTAATCTGCACAATAGACATATTACCAACTAATAGCATTGTTGGGAAGATCAGCGTGAATAGCCTGCAGGAAAGGATTCTGTATTTGTAGCCCTTTGCTCATTCTTTACGCGACGTGAGCTTTTTCGGCAGTGCCATGGCCGGAAGTCTCCCTGACATCTTTGTGCCCAAGTCTGTGTCTGGCAGGCAGACTGGAGGAGCTTAGAGGCAGAGGCTTTATTTTTGTTGAGAGGAGAGAGTAAATCTTCGTATCTCATAAATATTACCTTCTGATTTAAAGTCATCTTATCCATTTGGTCTGAATAAAACAGTCAAGACCAAAGACGTTTAAACATTCTGGATTTTTCTGGATTTAATAAGTATTTATTTCATCTTACTGCTGAACATCCACCACAATAACACTAAATGAATACAAAGGTAAAAATCCACAGGAGGAGGAGAACGAGAGGGGAGAACAGCAGATCAGACCCAAAATGTCAACATCTGTAGCAGAAGACGGACAGTGGGTGGAGGCATGCTGGCTGGTTTGGTGGAACTGAAGGAACAGAAACCTAAGTGCCTGCCGAAGATGAACGCCAAGGAGAGGACGAGAGAGGGGCCAGGAGCCACGGGGCAGGAGCTCCGGGATGGGAGGGCCTGGGTGTGGAGGAAGGGCAGAAACAAGGCGAGCAAGTGAATATTCAGGAAGGTTCAAAGTCTGAATAAGGCACATTCTGATCCCCTCACTGCAGGCAGCTGGGCAAAAACCCTCCCCCGAATAACACAGAAGATGGGAGGCTGATTCTCTGGAGAAACTGAACCTAAGGCACTCAGGTCTCAGAGACTCCAGTCCCAGCCGGGAAGAGGAGGCGGCTCTGGGTCGGAGGTGAGATGGCGTGGAAGCACTTGCATGGAAGAGTGAGACACCCCTTCCAGCCTGCTCCTCCCCACCCCTGTCCTAGAACACCAGCAGCCATGCTGTCCTCCCTGGGCAAGAGGCTGGGGGATTCCGCCCTGGGAAAATGACAGGCTGCAGAGAAAAGTCCTTCAAACAGGAGAGCCCTCAGCTTAAAAGCTGACTCACTACTTATTCCCAGTAACACCTGCTAGCGGAAGGCTCCACTCCTGGCCCCCAAAATTCTGTTCAGCTTTTATTATTCTAAGAAGACAGACAATACATCACCAGACCTTTGAAGAATGTTGTTTCATGAAGACAGAGGCTAAATGAATCAACATTTAAGAACTGCAAAATAGAGACGATGCAGACAGCAAAAAAACTTCAAAAAGAACACAATGTGTTTCTTACTAATAGCCTCAAAATATAGTCATGCTTTGCATTCAGAAATCTAGGAGTTGATTTTTTTTTTAAAAAAAGGAAGAAACAGGACAAGAGACCTGAGCAATTAAATGAATGGTAGCCAAATTTAAAGCCGATAGACAGGCTGAAAAATAAAGGTGAGGAAACCTCCCAGAAAGGAGAATTAAAATAATAATGAGTAGAAAAAAAGATTTTAAAAATTAGAATATGCATCCAGATTATTCAATTCCATGAATTCTGAGAAAAGAAAATGGGGGTTGGGTAGTTATTGAGATAGAAGAACACCTCTAGGTCTCCACATTAATCAGGTTACCAGGTGACACTTTCTAAGGCACATAATGTCAAAATTTCAAAAATTCCCAGAGAGAAAAGACGAGTTATATTACAAGTTATATTACCAGAGCTCAGAAGAGAAAATGGCAGCAGACTTGGAGACAGCAGTACTGAAGGCCGGGAGTCAACGGGCAAGGCCTTCAGGTCCTGGGGGAGCCCAACCTACGGTGCTTTGCCCAGATGATGAGTCAGTGTCAGGGCAGAAGCAAGACCATGTCATCTATTTAAGTCACAAAATTCACTTGCTATGCACCCTTTCTCTGTAAGACACTATTTGGATGCACTCGTGAGGTATAAGTTATCATATAAAAAAAAGTAAAATCGGGGACTGTCTGGCACAGGAGAAAATCAGGGAGCACCCAGGTGGGCGGCAAGGATGGTCCCCCGATGGCAGCCGTGCAGTGAGTGGGCTTACGGAGCACTGGTCCTTTCCAGAGTTTAGGGTAGAAGGCTGCAGGGGGCTGGTCGCCAGGAGGAAAATGTAGCTATTTGAATACTACTGCTGCTCCAAGGGAAAACAGTTACACAGAAAGAGAACTTAACATTGTACCTCTTGTTCAGCAACTATGCAATCATCTCATATTGGTTTAACCAAAATTGAAACATAATTAAATAGGACTATGAGGGAAGGTGAAATTGGGTGAAAAGTAATACAGAAGAGTTAATCTTCCTCTATTAAGGTAGGAAAGCAATGGATAATATCTCAATGAATAAATACAAATATTTAAGCATGTCATTAAGAAATATTAAAGTAGTTGTTGGGAAGAAATAGCAAACATCATTGAAAATAGTAGCCATTGGGGAGCTAGGCCAGAGTTCAGGAGGACAGAGGCAGGGGACTGTCTTTTTTGTCAATATGAGCCAGTAAGAGCGAATGTTCCCAATTTTGTGCATATATTACTTTGAAAAAGATATATATATATACACAAACAAACACGGAGCATAGAACAGCTAGAGAGTGACTTCCCATTCTTAGGGGTTTTCTCCTCTTAAGTCTCAGGCTTTCTGAGAAACTGGAAAGGGACCTGTGCAGGGCTCCTGGCTCTCAGTGCGTGCAAGCTTCCTCAGCAAAGCTGCAGAGGCTGAGGTGCCGCAGCCACCTCACTGGGTTATCACTATCTGATTCCTTCTCTTCTCTCTGGCTCTGAAATTTTAGATGAGGATGTGCCGTGTATATGAGATACAAAAATATGTGTGCCCTAAAGTATTGTGACTCCACAATATAGCAAGTAAAACTGTTCAGAATAACCGAAATGTGAATACCTTAAGCAAAGCTTCTTCCATTTGAAGGAACCTCACATATCAGGATATAATTATCTCAGTTAAGGTATATCTCTTAAATTGCTCTTCATAAATTATCAAGTTAATCTGTTCTTCCCTCCCAGTGAAATAATGTAATGCTGTATGAAAAATAGCACCAATATATACCTCCCGACCCACCAATGGAGCACATGTTTGCTTAAAGTGCTTTTCCCATAGGAACAAATGTATTATATTACTCTGGTCTCCTTTGGCTACATTTAATATAGATAAAATTTTTCAGTATTCATGGGTTCTTATCTATCTGTCTATTTATCTATCTATCTACCTATCTGCCATCTATAAATACTACTATTAAATCCAAGATCTCAATCTGATCAAGAAGCTAAACTATACCTGGTTTGGTCAACTTGTTAAGAAGGTATTGATCAGGAATGACACTTTATTAAACAAGAAAGCAACTGTATGTGCTTGTGAATTTTGTGTGACGCATTTGAAACTTACTTTCTGTGAAGATTACGTAGCCTCCTGCCTGAATTTTCCTTCTGATCACATCTCAGCAAAGAGGGGCAGCTGTATCTAATAAAGATAAACTTCACTTCCTTAATGGTTTCTCTAGTCTCAGCCACTAGTATTGATCATTCCTGAGACTGCTGGGAACAGTCTAAAAGAGGTTCGTCTTTTGGAAGGGGGTATATTAATGTTTCCCTGGTCAGGGCTGCCCCTGTGTTCCGGGCCTGGACAAATACTTTTTTCAGGACCCCTGTTGAAAACGCAATTTGAGTCATCCAAAATGAACAGGCCAGCACCGTTCTGGGACCCAGTCTCACAGCATCCTGCCAAAGAAGTGCCCATGCCAGCCTGCAAAAGGGATCGGCTCACCTGCCCACTTTCCTGGGATTGGTGCCTACCTGGCCACAGGGCCTCAGGATGACCCTGTAGGTGCAAGTCTTAGGGCATCTGGTCGACTCATGCATGGGGCGGCTGGGGAGAAGGTGGGAGAACATTCAAGATGGGAAGATAGCCTGTGCTCAGGGGTCCTGCTCAGACGGCTCTGTGAGCCAGGCCAGACACAGGCATTGGAGCTTAGACCTCTGGAGGAAGGCACTACCAAGCCTGGGGCCCCTTAGGTCTAAGGGTGATACCATCCCTGGTTTTCTAAAACAGCCCTTGGGAGTACACAATAAACATGCTACCTTGCCAGTATTGAAGTGAACAGTTAAGGCCACGATCTTCTGTCCCTTGGGCTCAGAGGCTGGCATCTGAGGTTGACTGGACATACAGATTATACACAACCCAGCAGCGGTGGGGCAAGGGCCAGCCTTCTGAGAGAAGGGGCATCATCAGGGATCAGACACACTCTGAAACTTACAGGTCCTTGGCATACAAATGGAAGTTTATAGTCATTGCAGGGATCACTGTGTTTTCAGAAGAAAATGCTGACCGGTTTCTACATAGGGACTGTTTCCCTGGCACTAGGCTGCTAGACCATCAGACCAATTCCCAGTTCTCCAACCTGCGTGCTCATGGCTTCTGTCTCTGGCCACACACCGGCTGACTCCCAGAACTGGAGTGTTGTATTGGAAGGCTAACAGTTTCAAGTTGTAGGTATTACCTCTGTGGCCTGGACTCTAATTTAACAGATGCAACCTTTGGGCTGCCTGTCTCTGCAGGGAGGGATGCCTGTTTAACCCCTTAGCTCCTGACTCTTCCTCTGAAGAACCTCACCCACATAAAGAGTTCAGGGAAAGGCACCTGCAGGCTCTACCTAGCAACCTTCTGTCCTGTCCCTCCCTGTGGCTATCATAATGCAGGTGGGGACAATGTTCTAAACCCTTACCCAATGCCCAGGACATGCTTTGGATCCCCGCTGGGATGGGAAACACAGGCACCTAGAGGAAGGGCTGACGAGATGGCAGGGCACTCAAGACATGCCCTACCTTATGGTGTCTCTCAAGAGGAACCTTCTAGTGAGGATGGCATTATGACCCTAGGAACCTGGACAAAACCCTGCCTATGGAAAGCCAACCAGGCAAGAATTGAGTGACTGTAAATACCCAAGGGCCCTGTGCCCACAGCCAGAGCAGCCCAGCCTACCTCCTAAGCATTTTGGCTTAGCTGTTGGCAGTTCAGAGGGAGCAGCTGTGCAGCTTCAATAGTCCCCAAAATGGCATCTGTCTTTCTGCCCTGGCTCTGCAGAGGGCCGGGGCCACATGTGCTCTCACCATGCGTGAGCTTGGCACTCCTTCAAAGGAGACCCTGAGTTTTGGTGTGTGTGCACATGCGGGTATGCAGGATGAGTCAAGTTCTTTTAAACAGAAATCTCATAAATTCTATGGCTATTTCTTAGGAGATATTTGACAGTGGGTAAATCACATAAATTACATCACCTTCGACTTCGGTCAATCTAGCTCTAAAATGGGCTTGAACTAGAAAAATTCTTGGGTTCTATCTATGGTTTTGTTCCCTGAATTTCAATAACAATGTGGTAATACTGTGAACAGGCTTCAAGGGTTCAAATGGGAATAAACTGGCCAGCTGTTTTGTCTGTTTCTTGGTTTGCATCAGTAATATTTCACCGAAAGCATGGGTTTGCTTTGTAGAGGACCCGATGTGGGAAAGGTGGGAAGGAATGGATGGGTTTCATCAAGATCTCAGGCAGTTTAATTATCATTATTATGGTCCAGAGATCCCTCAAGCCCAACATCACACAAACACACACAAATGGTTAGCGCCCATCAATAAAAGGCAGAAGTGGATACAGTCTATAAAGCTTTATGGTCAGACGGATGGCCCTGGTTCTCAATTCAAAATGATTTCGGTGAAAATATCCCAGCAAAATAAGGAAGAGTTCCCCTAGACCTTTTCTTCCTGGTCATAGTTATCACCCTTCTCATGGATCATGCCAACGCATATGGTGATGGCAGTAGCTGAGTTTGGACTTCTCCTGCTGCCGGAAGTCAGTGAATAGGTCATCTCCCTGTCACCTCCTGACTGACAGGAATTGAAGAAACAATTACATTTCACATGCTTGGGCTGAGCAATGAACAAATTGTCAGGTGCTGATTGAATTATGGCTAAAACTCTAAATGTCCCCACCAAAGATACCGTTGGTATCATTGGGTTTGAGAGTTTGCCGCTCACTGCTGGAGCCCAGCTTCTGAGCTCCACTTCAGACTAAACAATGGTGGGAGCCAGCAAAGGATGGCCCACAGGCCCACTGTTGTTTTGTAAATAAAGTTTTATTGGTACACAGTCACACCCATTCATCTATGTGTTGACTATTGCTTCGGGTCAAAGGAGGGTTCTGTAGTGGATACAAAGACTGTATGTCCTGTAAAGCCTAAAATATTTACCTTTTGACACTTGAAGGAGAATTTTGCTGACCCCTGCTCTGGGGATGGCTGCTGAGCACTTACCATGGTCAGAAAACGATCAGCAGAGGGAGGACCCGCAGGTGCATTAGTGTCAGCTCCGGTTGTTTCAGAAGCACCTTTTTTTACCAATGGATGTGAAATGCCTGATTCAACAAGTGGCTTTTATCTAAAAGTAGTAAGTTTGGGTGGGTGGCTCACGCCTGTAAACCCAGCACTTTGGGAGGCTGAGGTGTGCAGATCACCTGAGGTCAGAAGTTTGAGACCAGCATGACCAACATGGTGAAATCCGGCCTCTACTAAAAATACAAAAAATTAGCCAGGCATGGTGGTGCATACCTATAATCCCAGCTACTTAGGAGGCTGAGGCAGGACAATCACTTGAACCTGGGAAGTAGAAGCTGCAGTGAGCTGAGATCCCACCATTGCATTCCAGCCTGGGCGACAGCAAAACTTCACCTTAAAGTAAAATAAGTAACACCTCTCTTCCTGTGTAAGCGGGAGGGAGTTGAGATCACTTACTTTGCTTTCTATAATATCACAGAGTAAAAGTTCACTTGACCCAGAAGGCAGACTCTTTCAAAGGCTAAGATCAGGACCACAAAAGCTGCAATTGCAGTCATCACATCAATTTTTAGGCAGGCCACTTCATCAGCTTTGTTGCTTTTTATGTACACCCAAAAATTATCTTGGCTTGTCCGGCCATGGGACTGTCAGAGAAAGAATGCTTGTAATTATGTAACAGGGAGTTTCTCTCTGTTAGGTGGGCATTTGGGCAGGTACTTGCAGTCTTTCTATTCCAGCAAGTGAAAGGCTTGTGTCTTATTGGAAAGCCAACTCAGTCAGTGTATGCTGCTTCCTGGTTTTCTCCTGTGTTCAGGGAAACACTAGGTACAGAGTCACCCATCCTCTAGCTCTGGATCTGGTCCCAGCATCCTGGCTTTCTGGTCCTGGGCTACCTGAGCTATGTGATCACAAACGAATCCCTTATTCTCACAGATGAGGGAACTGAAGTTAAGAGGTTTTGCCTGAACTAAATGAACTCTAAGGTTACCTCCTCATAACTTTCTAATCCAAAAAATGGGTTGGCCTGAAATATCAGTCAATGACATAAATTGGCTATACTCCTAAGAAATATTTTCCATACAAGAGGCATCTCAGTCTAGCATTGCAGCAGGCGTAAAACTCTACATAAGAATTCCAAAGTTAGGTACCCAGGCCTGCTCTGCAGGTGCTCACAGTCTTGGGAAGACTGAGGCTGGGAGACGGAGGATCCAGAGGGCACCTGCTCTCTCCATCCTGCTGGTAACACGCGATGTGAAGATACCCTGGATATATCAGCTGCTGGTCACACCCCATCCCTCTACCCCAGGTCTGTGTGCTGGACAGGGAGCAGCAGCCTCTTATGAAAAAATTATGTCTCCTCCTTCCCCTCCTGTCTTCCACGTGGCAAGCCTACCCCGCTGCTGTCTCTGTCACCACACTGCAGCCAGCACCTCCAGCAACCCCTTTCTCTCACATATACCTAAGAAAAGTCTCTCGAGACTACAGTCATGTGGCATTTAGGATGCACCAAGACATAAAAGAGTTGAACAGTCTAGTTTCTGCAGAGAAGCCCAGGCCAAGCCCTAAGCACAGGGCGTAGGTAGAGAGGCAAAGGATGAAGGCAGGAGAAAGGGCATGCCAGGCCATGCAATGTGTGTGTGCTAAACTCAACTGTGTGGGGTTGATCTCGTGGGCAGGTGATGCTCAAAGGAAAAGCCTTTTTAAAAGCATGCCTGCCTCCTCAGCCCCAGCGAAATGTTGCTGTTACCTTAGGTCATGTTCCCCAGAAGCAGGGCTGACAGGGGGCTGTGAGGATTATGGGGGGCATGACGTTAGCAGGAGGAGGGGGGAAGTGGCCTGGGGCAGGGGAGACAGGAGGCGCTGACGTGGTCCCAGCTGAAGAGCAGCTGTGGTGGGAAGGCATCTGGAAGCGCAAGCATGTGCTGCACTCACAGCTGGTTTTTCAGGGGGCCAGGGGGATGGCTATGCGTGTACCTGCCTCGCCAGTGACAGGCTACAGGGGCTTGGGGCAACCTCCCAGCGAGGGAGGTCTGGGTGGGCACCAAGAGCCATCGCTGCTACTGTCTGTCTCCCATCAAACACTATTGGAAGCAATGATGGCAGGGCATTGCCAGTGTGAACCGTGTCAGGATCAAAATGTTTTCTAAGAAGTGACAGTATTGCCAGTCACAGGACATCCACAGAGGCTTACGAGCAGAGGACCACAGAGACAAAATCAGATCAGTGCTTAGGAGGCTCTGGGGCCAGGGTGAAGGGCAGTCCAGGAACAGAAAGCCCGCAGCTCAAAGGCTAGCCAGGGGCCGCTGTGAAGGTCCAGGGAGGAAGTGACCCAGATGGATGGGGGACGCCTGGGAGAGTCCAAGCATGCCAGGGCAGGCAGAATCACTGAGGTGCCCCAGGCCTCCTGCTGGCAGGCGGGGCACAGGTTGGCAGCTTCCACAGAAGGAGCCTCTACTGAAAACCACATCAGGTTTCAGGGAAGCACTGGGGAGGCCGCCGTCTGAGCTTTAGGGACATGCTTGCCACACATGGATAGAGGCAGTCAGTCTGCTGTAGGAATCTGGGGTTTAGGTGACAGTCTAGAGGTCTGGACCAGTCACAGACAAGATCACGGAGTCCCCACGGGAAGCCGCCATCTAGGAGCAGCTGTGGAGGCGGGAGAGAGGCCACCCTGCCAACTTCTCTTCTGGCCTTTAAGAGGAGACTGGGGAGGAAGAGTCCACAAAGAGGCCCATGGAAGGGAATCCTGGGCCGGGGGTGGGGAAAGCACTTTAGTGGATTCTCTGAACTTAAATCTCCTGGTTCCTGATGCTTGTGCTCAGTGTCCACTGTCTGCATGAAGAAACATAGATATGAAAGGGGGTGACTTGGAGGACCTGGCCTGGGCCAGCGCTCCAGGAATCAAGACTGTGTAGCAGCCTTCAGGCCTGGGAATGGAGAGAACCCAGACATCACAGGTGCTCACTGAAAGCTGTTCTGGGTGAGATCCTCTCTTCTCCCCCATGCTGAGACCACAAGATGCCCATTCTTTGGAGACTTAGCAAGTGTGAGCTGGGAATGACCCTCCAGTCCTTCTGCAGATGTGCCTTCAAGTCTTTCTTTCCTAGGGCCGACTTTGCAATCTCACACAGCAAGCCTTCCCCTTTTGCTCTGTTTTTTAGCATAGCCTCCCAGAAAAAGCCATGTCTCCACTGAGCCCCGCTACTTGGTTGCAGAGGTCAGCAGGTTGGCAGATGAGTCCCCTTGTGCTCCTAGGATGGCTTTTCCCCGTCCTTGGCTGTTTCTAGAGCTTCCTCCATAAGTCAAGGTTGGTGCCCACGTGCTGAGGGGTGCCCACGTGCTGAGGGCAAGTGGGGGCCTTGCTAAATGAGGGAGCTCTCAAAAATTCTGTTTATTTCCTGTTTATTGACTAAATGTTTAAGTTCCAAATTGAAGGTGAAATGTCCAAAGGGCACATTTGTTTTTCTTAGAACAGCAAAACAAAAGGAAACCCCAAAACCTCCCCGTGAGAGTGACGTCATGATAAGGCATCAGAATCCCACCATGATCCCTTCTCTGGACAGTTTGCTATACATGCGAGCGAGGCAGGGGGAAGAAACCACATGGGTTCTACTTGCCCGTCATTATACCACCACGAATCAACGATCATATTGTAACAACAATATAAAAGAGCTCCCTTCCCCCAGTGAGCTTGCGGGGAAAGCAACACATCTGCCTGCCAGGACTTCCCGGGCGGTCTGAGCTGCCCATGGGGCTGCGGGTACCCACAGTCCCGGCTTCCCGGGGTCCTATACATCACTGAGTGGGTGGCAGTCTTTCTCCATCTTCTCTTCATTCCATTTGGGATTAATATCCTAGCAGTTGAATTGTTTTCCAGTTCCCTGTAATCATTTCCATTTCTTCTCATCATCCGTTTCCTTCCAAATGCCAGAAGCATGATCAAGTCTTAAATATGACTTTTTTTATGACCCTGCTATGTACAGGGCCTGAGATGTTCTCAGTGGAGAACCTCCACGAAAAGCCGTTCAGAATCCCCAGAGCTAGTAAAGTTTTGCAATCATGTTAGTAAACAGGTAAGCCCTCCCCAGCAGTGCATTTCTGAGGTGTCATTCATCATTTCACTCACATCGTCCCATGCTGGGAGACCAGCTCCAGATGTTGCACCAGATGGAGCTTCAGAGGGAAAGAATCTCACTGCAATTCCCCATCCAGCAGCCAGAAGGTAGAACAGGGCTTGAAACAGCAGGCCAAGCGCAAGGCATCCTGGAGGGTGCCTGGGCAGACTCTGGGGCACGGGGCGGGGGCAGTGTGTGCAGGATGGGTGGAGTGTGTAGGTTTCGAGATGGAGCTGGCAGTTGGAGTCGTGTTCCTTCGCTGTAAAGGTGCTGCAGTTGTTCTGCTGATGCAGTGTAGCTCTCCTGGGGGTTCATGGGCTGCAGGGGAATGGCCATGGGAGGGATGAAGCTGCCTTTGGACAGAACTTTGAGGTTTCCACCTGGCAAGAGTCTGCTGGAGATACTACATCATACTCATTGTACAATGTGCACTGTGCAATGCCTCCTGCTTTCTAGCATCTGCTGCAGGCATCCATTTCTTTGTGTCAATATTATACACACGCAAGCACGCACAGCAGCAAGGATGATGGTGCAAACCCACACCACTTGCATCATCCTGACGGATTTCCTTATACGGACCCACATGGTGGCTGCACTGTCCCCTAGGAGCAGCCCCTGCCTCAGCCACAGGGCACTCTTAGCAGTCTTGAGAACAGCTAATACACACTTGCAATAAGGGCAATGGGGGTGAGGCATTTTGGAAGCATTTTAAATTCATAGCGTAAAAATAGCACATCTCCTTTAATGACATTTGAAATTTCAAATAAATTAAATATCACTGCTTCAAAAAATTAAAGACTTCTAGTAATGAGCAGGCTGTGAGCATCACGGGCGACAAACGTGGCAATGCTGGGACAGTGCCCACAGCAGCATGGGCACGGGGCGAGCTCCAGGGCTCTCTAGCTCCCTGAATTCTCCTGGTGACCTCTGTGGCTGCTCATATCACAATTCCACTTTCCAGATGAGGCAGGTGGGACATGGGATAAATCCTGTGCAGACAGCCACACACTAGAAAGAAGCAGAGCCTGCCCTGAACACTTTCCCGTTCCTCAGGGAAGGGTCTGCCTCCCTGCCCTACCCTGTCCACCCCAGCCCTCCAGTTCAGGCCTGCTGGCTGGAACATCAGTCAGCGAATGTGTGCAGATAGTCTGAAGTGGGATCTGTGGTCCCTCACTGGCCCCAGGTAGTTGCTGGTGCCATAGATGGCACAGGCCTGACTAGCAGGTGTGAGTCAGGCAGGGGACCTCCCGTTGCTCCCGAGGGCTTGCCCAGTGCATTTGAAGGAGATGACTCACCCCGAGCTTTGTGACAAAGGCAAGGAAATGAAACGATTCCACAAACTGTGCAGGAGGGTTTTCTTTTTCCCACTTGAATCACCCCAGTTATGTGGAGACAAGTGAAGTCTGCCTGGAGTACAGTCAGACAGACACAGCCCCTGCGAAGCAGACCCCAGTCGCCACAGCCTGGGGTGAGCCACGGCTCACCGAAATTTCAAGAACGGCCACAGGACCTCAGCTGCCAGAACACCTTCACGGTCTGCTCTGGCTCCTAAAAATCATGGAGTGCTGCTCTCGGATGTGATCCACCCGGGACAAGTAAGATCAGGGTGGCAGGTGGGAGGTAAAGGGAATAACTGTGAGGTTTGGGTTCTTTTAGGGAAGATAAACAAACCTGAGCTGTTGAAAGCACTACTTCCATTTTCTTTTGTTTTTTTTTTTTTTAAAGTATTTCATGTGCTGTAAAATAATCAAATATAGAAATTAATAGGCCAGGCACTGTGGTTCACACCTGGAATCCCAGCAATTTGGGAGGCTGAGGCAGGTGGATCACAAGAGGGTAGAAGTTCGAGACCAGCCGGCCAACATGGTGAAAACCCGTCTCTACTTAAATATATATATACACACACACATACATACATACACATATGTATGTTCAAAAATTATCTGGGTACCATGTCAGACGTGTGTAATCCCAACTACTTGGTAGGCTGAGGCAGGAGAATCACTTGTACCTGAAAGACGGAGGTTGCAATGAGCTGAGATTGCGGCATTGCACTCCAGCCTGAGCGAGAGTGAGACTCCCACAGAAGAAGGAAGGAAGGAAGGAAGGAAGGAAGGAAGGAAGGAAGGGAGGAAGGAAGGAGGGAAGGAGGGAAGGAGGGAGGGGGGGGGGGAGGGAGGGAGGGAGGGAAAGAAGTAAAAGCTCCCTCACCCAACCTACAGGAAAGTGGTTAACTATGAACAGTTTGATAGATTCCTTTGAGATGTTCGCCTTTATTCCTACATTCATGCATGTATTTATCCACAGGAAGAAAAAGAAAAGACTGGATAAGCGAGCGAGAGCTGGAGAGGAAGCAAGTGAGCTGGCAAAGGTCACAGAGAGGGGTGAGAACAATAGAGACCTTTCTGATCTCTCACTTTTGCCTGGGACCCCAGGACCAATCCTTGGTTATTCTGGATGGATCCTGCAAAGAACAGCCAAGATTTCACGAGGATGAACGCAGAGTGCAATGTTCTGGCCCTTAGTGGATTCTGTTTTTTCAGACAGAAGAAATGGTAAACAAAGACAAGGAAATGAAATGATTCCACAATCTGTGCAGGAGGGTTTTCTTTTTTCTTATTTGGATCACCTCAGCTATGTGGAGACAAGAGAAGTCTGCCCAGAGCACAGTCAGGCAGACACGGCCCCTGAGAAGCAGACCACAGTCGCCCTGGGCAGTGAAGGGAGCACATCCCCTGCACAGGGAGGAAGCATGCCCAGGGGAGCAGGGCCCTGCCTGGCAGCCGCATGGCTTGCTCCCAACCCCGCTCCCTACCCCGCTCCCTACCCCCTGTGTTTTATAGTGTGGTAGGTCATTGTCCTTTAACCTGTCTTTCTCCGACACAAGTGCCTTCTGCATCTTGTCCACCTGAGCGTATTTATATGAACGATGCAGGCCAAATACAGAGGTGGCATGACATTCTTAAACATGGTCATGTGGTGATGGCAACAGAGTCTGAGTCAGACGATTGCCCTCCTGTGTATTTCCACAAGCCTACAGGGAGCACCTGCTGGAGAAGGCGCAGCTGCCTGCGAGAGGGGAGGGAGGGAGGGACAGATTCAGCGAGGGGTGGTTGCTGGACTCACCGCCCCAGGAGGACACACCTATGTAAGAATCTCGAGCTAAAGCAGTCTTTAAAATGTTTTGTTAGGTATCAGGGCACACAGGAAGTGCTGTGGCATTTATTTTGGTTCCAGGAAGTTGGGGATGGCTTCCCAAAAAACCAAAGGACTTGGGGTTTCAGTTGGCCCTCCCGATACATCATGAGGCAATCCACAGAGACGCAGGGTCAGGAGAACACTTGGCAGTTTTGGAGAGGGTATCTGTAGAGGAATGGAGAGGCAAGCAGCAGAAGGCGGGGAGGAGGGCAGGGGAGCCCCTGGAAAGACGTGAAGGCCCCAGATCGGAGGCAGAGGGTGGCTCAGAGCCTGATATGCAGAAGTTCGCTGCTGGGTGATGTCCGGTAGTTACTTTGTGGATATAGATACTGGGTCCCCAGTACTCACGTGTAAGACAGAGACCACTTTCCCTGCATCCCTCTCATCACCTAGCCTAGCCCCAAATAGCTACAGACTTGACTTCTCTGAAAGGAAAGAGGATTCTGTAACCTGTTGTTTCCCTAACATTTCGCTTTTTTATGGATGTTCCAACAGATTTCACCGAGTGGAATTTCCCCTCATCTATGCAGGTGGTCCCTCTGTATATGCAGGCTCCCCTTCCTCTTCCTCAGATTCTGTATTTTCAGCATGCGTTTGGTGGACCCTTGCAGTTCAAGCCCATGTTGTTTGAGTCACAACTGTGTTTCATGAAGAGCTGAGGGGAAACATTGCTAAAGGACGGCTGCATTAGCCAACTCACAGTACGCACGCCCTAGCTGCAGAGCCAGGCCCCCACTCCACCTCCATAGCTGGCACCAAATGTATTATTTCCCAGTTTCTGCTGGTCAGAAATCTGGGCTCAGTTTAAATCTGGACTCACAGTTCAGGATCCCATGAGGCTGGCCTGGCTGTATTTCTTTCTGGGGCTTAGCGTACTCTTCCAGCTCACTGGCTGTGAGGACTCACGGCCCCGTGGTTGTAGGATTCAAGTCATTCTTTCCTTTTAACTCTCAGCTAGAGGCACCTGCAGTTCTTCACCATGTGGCCCCCAGGCAGTTCACAACGAGGAGGCTGCTTTCCCCGAGGCCATCCAAAAAGTCTCTCTCTAGCCTCCTCCTCTGTGACTGGCTGGAGGGATCTTTCTAAAAGCAAGACTCATGTGTTTACACAGGCCCACCCTGATTATCTCCCCAACTGAATGGCAACTGATCTCGGACCTTAATTATAACCCACAAATCCCATTGCAGCAGTGTTTGAGTAAACAACTGGGAAACTGTGCAGACACCAGGGCCAAGCAAGTATTTGGGGAGGCATCTCAGAACTGTGCTCACCACAATTGGTGACTGCATCAGCCTAAGTGGATTAGCGTGCTTGGGGCCATAACTGGGAGTCTTAACAGAAGTTTAACTTCTCACAGTTCTGGGGCCTGGAAATCCAAGATCCAGGTGCTGGAGGGCTTGTTTTCTGGTGAGGCCTCTCTTCCCCGTTTGCAGACTGCCTCCTCTTCACCATGTCTTCACAAGGCACAGAGAGCAAGCTCTGGTGTCTCTTCCTCATCTTATAAGGGTGCCAGTTTTGTTAGCTTAGGGCCCCATCCTTATGACACCATTTAGCCCTAAGAAAGGCCTCATCTTCAAATACAGTCATGTCGGAGGTGAGGGCTGAAACGTAAGGAGTTTGAGAAGGACACGATTCACTCCATGATGGTACGATGCTAACTCAGCCATTCTTCTAAATCTTTCTATTCTGAACATTGAATGACTCTACCCCCATTTCATTGACTTTTACTATAAATGCCATCGTCATCGTTTTAGGAGAGATGGTTTCTAAGCCACTGCTCTATTTTAGCTTCAATATGCAGATGAATAACTGAACTCAAAGGGATCCCAAACGGTTAAGGTCTAAAATTATAATGGAAAAGATTGTTAAATTTGGCTACAGAAAAATGAAAGGTTTTTATCTGCCACAGAATACCATAAATCAAATAAAAGCTCAGAGTATAGGGCGGCATGAGGTTGCAACACACATGAAAGAAGAGATATAAATAAGTAAATGAATAAATAAGAGAATTAATGAATAAATAACCTGCAGAGAATTAGGAAAATCATACCAAATAGCAAGGCTAAATGGACATAAAGAGGCAAGAGGAAAAGGTCAATAAACCTGAAAAAAATTCAACCTTACTAAGTAATCAAAAAATGCAAATTAGTAGCATCTACCCTCTATTAGGTTGCAATAATTAAAAAGAATGATAAAGCCTTGTGTTGAGAATGTCTGATTAGAACAGATTCCCTCATATGCTGTTGGTGAGAATAAAAACTGATATAAATTTTCTAAAAGATAATTCTCCAATACACATCAAATGTATTACAAATACATAATTCTAACCTATCAATTTAATTTGTGAAAAATCTTACCCTAAGGAAATTATTTAATGAATGTACAAAGATATATGAACAAAAAGGCAAGTTATGCCACCGCTTATTGGAGACTATCTAGTAGCTAAATCTGTCAAGGTCTAGCCCAAGAAGTGAATGCCAAGCAACCATTAAGAAGATGACAAATGTGTAGTTAGAGACATAAAACATGGTCATCATTTATTTCTATGCAAAGCAGCAGGTTACACAATAAAGTCACACCATTTTGTAAAGAAAAGTATTTGTATGCATAAATGTAGTTAGATAAATGTACAGCTAAGTTTGACTGTAGATGCCTAGGAAATACCAGAAAGAATATTTGCCAACCTGTTAACAGTGATTCTGTTTGGGTGATTATAAGTCACTTTTGTATTTCTCTTTTGTTTGTTTACCGTTAGTTTACATGATAACCTGAATTTCGTATTTTATTCATTAAACATCTATTGCTTATTTTAAAAAGACACTCTGAACTGTTTTGAAACTTATCTGAAAGTAAGGTTAAGTCCCCCAGTTATATCCATTCAAAGACTTCCAAATCTACCAAAGATGATAATTCATGATTTGTTGACTGCCATTCACCTCCCTCAAAGACCAAGCAGTCCCCACGTTAGAACTTTCAGGGTTGGGATCAGTCAGAAAAGACTTATCTGGCAATCCACAAAATACTCTGTCTTCATTGCCTTTTTACTTTTGAATATGGCAGACTCTGTTCCTCTCCTTTCAGGGCACATAACACAACCTGTACACACAGGAAGCAGCCCTTGAACTAACCTGTCATCTTAATAACCTACAGATATTACACTGGGAGTAATCTCTCAATCCTAGGCAACTTGTCCTGAGACTTCTAACGTCCTTTGGTATCTTACTAATCCTTAGCATAGGAAACCAACGTGGAAATCATGGGGTGGGAGGAGTCATTTGACATTGGAACCATCCTCTTTGGCATATGGAAGAATGTGAAGGTGTGTCCAATTCTGAGCTTCATTTATGGCTGACAACTGAACAGAAGCTCTGATGTGACTATGCTGAGAGCAGACTGTTTTTAGGGATACCTCTGTTTTTCCCCAAGCACTGAAGTGTTTACGTAATTTTGTTTTTTCCACCTTGTTCCTTTTGTTGGTAAAAATGAGTAGAAAAATGCAAAAATGAAAGTAGCGATTACAATGATAAGATCACATTAATTTAATTTTCATGGTTTTATCAATTATGTGAATAGGCAGAGCCAAAATGAAGAATCACAACGAAAGTCCATGTGATATTAATCAACTGCATAATCACTTGAGTAGAAAAAGAACAGAACTAAGTAATATGTGTAAACATTGAATATATATCGATGAATACTGTATCTTAAAGATGGGATGCAATGAATAAATGGTATAATACTTTGTAGCTTTCAGAATCCCCTGCCCCCAACTCCTAACAAAGCAAGTTGTTTATTGTCTTCACATTCCACTTCTGCACATATTTGGGGGAACACATTATAAACAGTCAATGTAGAACCATACTTATTTATATTTCTGTTCACTGTGTATCTGCCCATTGATTTGTATATTCAATTTGAAAACTCAAATCTCAAACCAAATAAATTTTCCAATGGCAATCAAATTCCAGTTTCTTATTCAATATTTAGCACGTTAATTTCACTTAAACTCAAATATTTGTCTACTTATGTTCTTGTATTTAAATTAAAATCTCTATCACTTATTTAAGCCACTTAACTGAGTATGTGTGGAATGAATTAAGGATGAGGTCATTATCAATTTATCTTGTGGTCTTCTTTGTACCTTTCCTGGGAGTATGGTGTCTTTCAATTCTAAGCCACAAATAGCAAGCATATTCTGAATAAGGGATGCTTAATTAATTGCATAAATTTTAGCCAGAATCCTTCAACATCTCTATCTGGGTTCTAAGGTTTAAGTTCTTTTTGATTAGTCCTGCTGCAAACAAGGAACATGCATTAACTGAAGGGCAGTAAATCATATTCAAATTTATTTGTAACATGAGCAAATTGATAATTAAATCCAGTTATATACACTAGTTTCTCTGGTTCCTGAGTGATCTTTAGCTACACTTCCTTCCTGACTGTACTGACCAAGAGTGCCACAAATGTGGGTCCCTTTGCTATGGACATAAAGTATAAGTCATTTATTTAAATGAGCTCCAAAAGAAATGCATACTGGGTAAAAATGTGACTGCTTCTCCACTTAGCAGCACCATCTGCATGAGCTGTGTGGGGACCCCTGTCCATCAAGATTAAAAAGGTCTTTTTTTTATTATTTAAGTTCCGGGGTACATGTGCAGAATGTGCAGGTTTGCTATATAAGTAAACACATACCGTGGTAGTTTGCTGCATCCATCACCCTGACGTCTACATGAGGTATTTCTCCTAATGCTATCCCTCTTCTATCTTCCACTGCTTTCCCTCCCCTAGCCACCCACCCACCGACAGACGCTGGTGTATGATGTTCCCCTCCCTGTGTCCATGTGTTCTCATTGCTCAACACCTACTTCTGACACAAGAAAAGGTCCCTTCTAACAGAAGCAGAAGAAATGGAAATACTGGCATATAGTAACTGCTCAGTACATCCCATTTGAATGAATAAATGAATGAATGAATGAATGAGTCAATCATTCAGCCAGTCGATGCAGGTGATGCCCGTTCTAAATTCCTTTCATCCCTGTAGGTACTTCGCAATGTGTGAGTCCGGTAAATGTGTCCTCCGCACACCACTCATGCCCTGCCTCGCTCATCTCCTCCTGCTGCTTTGCCCCCTCAGTGGTTCTCCTTTGTCAGAGGCACCACAGACCCTTGGCACAGAACCTGACACCAGCCTGCTCTGCAATGTGTGTATTAACATTTCTCACTCTACCCTGTCTTCACAGATTTCAGTTCTGCATAAGAAATACCATTTTCAGCTCCCTACATGGTGTTTGGAGGAGACATTTACTGGACTCATACATCGCAAAGTACCTACTGGGATGAAAGGAATTTAGGAACAGACAGCACCTGCATTGACTGGCTGATTGACTGATCGACTGACTGATTGATTCATTCATGCATTCAAATGGTATGTACTGAGCAGTTACTACATGCCAAGCACAATGCAAGGTGACTGGGATATAGCAGCAAACAAAACACAACTGAAACCCTGATGTTTCCAGAGGCTCGGAAAACAAGGTGTCACCTTTGCTGCCTCCACCTGTACAATGATGGGACTCAAACTGAGGAGGACCAGGGGAAAGAGTTGTGAAGCACATAAGGTGTTTTTGCAACAGACTGTATTTTCTTAACTGAAAGGTTTAGTACAATCTTAATTTGCCAGAAGGCAACAAGCTGATTTCTTCAATACGGTAAGAAGAGAAACTATTAATTATGGCTTTCTACAATTGAATATCCTTGTGCATAGGTGCTGAAGCCAACAGTAGCCCACGCACCCACACTCCTCCAATCGTGAGGGCTTATCTCTGGGTGACTCTTCAATGTCACACACGATGCCTTCATCCCCACTCACTGAACCCAGTAGGTAAGCAGACTCAGCTTCTGACAAAGACAGTCACCAAGGACGAAAGACAAAATGGCTTCCAACTTAACCTGAGATTAACAGAGAATTTATAGACTTCTACATAGAAAAGACTTTAGAGATTACTTAGTGGGGTCAATCCATAATTCGATATATGGAAACCTGAGAACCAGAAGGTCACAGAGCTGCAAGCATTTTATTTGTGTATTAACTGATTTATTTATACTCTGCCTACTTCTAAAAAGGTTTTGAGGCAATTTGCCAAGCATTGTGGATAATCATTGTGTTATTATTAGAAATGAGGCTTTTCTTTAAAAAACGGAGTGTTTCTAAAACTCTAAGGGGATCATGCAAGATTTTTAATTCAGGTTATTGTGTATATGTGGGAACTAGAATAAGCTGAGTCCTCCTTGTTCTTTAGAGGGTTCCTGGTTGGATGTGGTGGTTCACGCCTATAATCCCAGCACTTTGGGAAGCTGAGGCAGGAGGAGCACTTGAGCCCAGGAGTTTGAGACTACTCTGGGCAACATAGTGTGACCTCATCTCTATTTTTTTAGTATAAAAAAAGTAAGAAACAAAAACCAAAATGGATTCCTAAGTTCCATGGGTTTGTATCAGGCAAGTGGCATAAACTATATAATATAGTGAAGTGTTACCATGTCTACATGTTTACTTTTGTAATCCTTTAGAGCAAACTTAATATGAATTGAATAAAATCAATTATTTAGGGACATTTGATGTGTCTTTCATAATGTGTGAATTGGTGTTTGCAATCAGAATCATGGTTGTTTAATCAGATAAAAACATGCCTTTTTCTTCACATAAATATGGAGCTCTCTGGTTGGGGTAAGTTAGGCGTACATGCGGGCTTGGATTTGGAGTGAGCTCCTTGAGTGAGCATCTAAAATCACGAAAGAGAGAAGCAGGGGCAGGATAGACGCAGCAGTCTCAAGATATCATGACTGCGGAGCAGCTACTCCTATCAGACCTAACTCATACATTGGAGGATCTGATGGATATCATCCCATGGGCTACTCCTTGATGCTCTAAATTTTTGTGGGGTACTTTGTCACTGCTTGCTGCTAGAACTCAAGAGAAGCAATCTTTATCTGTTTCTCCTTTCCCAAGGGCAATGCCATTATTTCTGTCTCTCATACAGACTGGCTGTGAGTGCTGCATAAAGGGCCATGTACTGCTAGAGGAAAGAAAGGAATGCAAAAGAGACTTCTTAGTGCTTGTGGTCCTGCATGACAGTGCATGGAATCACAGGCGCGAAGCGGGAAGACAGCTGGAAGGTGGTTGGTGCATCTGATGGGGTAAAAAGCAGTCAACAGATCATATGCATTTCACTGGACTCCTTAGGCTATGAAGGGCCAAGACGCCATTCAGCAGGAGCAGTGCCCACCGCACAGGAAGCAGACACTCAGCCGCCTTCTCCCTGCCCTACTGCGATGGTTAATTTTATTAACCATTGTCAACTTGCCAGGATTAAGGAATTCCCGAGCTGGGAAAGCATTATTTTGGATGTATGTGAGGATGTTTCCAGAAGAGACTGGCACTGGAATCACTTTAAGGGCCTGGATAGAACAAAAAGGCAGGCCCACTCCTTCCCTTTCTCCTGGAGCTAGGGTACCCTTCTCTTGCTCTTGGATGTCAGAACTCCAGATTCTCTGGCTTTTGGACCCTGAGACTTGCACCAGTGGCACCCCAGGTTCTTTGGACTTTGGCCTTGGACCGAAAGTTATGCCTTCAGGTTCCCTGATTCTGAGGCTTCCAGAGTTGAACTGAGCCACACTACCAGCTTCCCCAGTTCTACAGCCTGCAGATGGCCTGCATGGGACTTAGCCTCCATAATCATATGAGCCAACTCCTCTGACAAATCCCCTCTTACATATCTGTATCGGTTTATCTCTGCCTCCTATTGGTTCTGTTTCTCTGGAGAACCCTGACTTGTATACCTCTGCCTGAGAAACTCCTGAGTCTCGCCACCCCTACTTTCTCTGCCCTTGGAGAATTGTATAAATGGATTCACAGTAATTCAGGTTGCCACTGTGTGACAGGAGGTGTTTGCGGCTTGGGTGTTTCTCTAGCAACTGACATGTTTCCTTGTCAGGCCTGAGCTGATAAGGCAGATGCTAAGTGACATTGTCCATTCGTTTCTTATTAGTACCAGGAGGCTTCACTTTGGTCATCTGATGGCCTGAATGTTCTTTGTGTTGAACTAGGTTTGCACTGATGGTTGCGTTGTACAATTAATGTGTCTGTAATAAACCAATCAATTTAGAAAAGTAATTGCTCAAGCTCACTGTTGGGCAACAGAGGTTTTCCCCAAAGCCCACAGAGACACCCCTTTCCAGCCTTTGTTATTTCACTTAGGAGGTCACAGGTTTAGCCTATGACACTACCAGTTTCATGGTGGGTCCAATATGCTCCTGCCTACACAAAAGCAATATTGAGTCTCAGAACCAAAGAGTTCCAGTGACGATCTTGATCCACCATGGTCAGGGTCAAGGGAATGGGCGTGCTCCTTCCCTGTGGATCTGAACCTTCCAGCTGAGCTGTTCTGGAACAGAATTAGTTTCTATCCAAGTCTATTACAGAGAGTTACCTGCCTGATCCCAGCATTCCTCAAGCTTTGAGCAGCTGGAGATTTTCCAAATAATGGCTTCACCCCAGAAACCATCTTCAATGCCATAATCAAGCATTCTCTAATTTGCTATTTCCATTCAGTTGAATTAAGTGTCTACTTTACATAAATAGTACTGGTTCCTTCTGGAGAAGTGTGTTTATTGGCACCATACACATAAAACATCTTGGCTGTGTCTAATAAAAAGCCCTGATTGGTGCGTATGTAAGCTTTTAATGAACTTCTGAGAGAGTAAATGAAGCAGTCAAGTCCACATATTTTCTGTTCATAAAAATACCTCGTTTGCAAAGAAGAGGTATGATTCAGAGGAAGCAGACTGGGAGCAGAAGCCAGGTTGGCAGCTTAGAAACACCGGTCTATGTTTTTCTCTAGAAACACCCTAGGGTTGGATAGAGCCATCCCTGACCCCAGGGATTGTGTCAGCTAAGGCCTCTGAGGCAACACCAGAACATCCACGTATTTTTATAAGCTGAGGCAAGGATGGCCCCATACTTTTGGGGGAGGAAGCCACGTTGATTTTGCATCCCTGCGTACCACAGTTATTTCCAATTTAAATCACCAAGAGCCATCCAGGTGATGCCTGCTGGCTCAGTGCCCTGTGAGAGGAGAAGTGAAAGTCATGACAGCTAGTGGCTGTGATCATTCCCTGGGCACTTTCCTCAATGGGAAAGGTGTGTGTTAATCCAAGGGGCTTGGGACCTTTCCAATTTGGATAATTAGTTCCCCACCCCATTCATCTCCTCCTGCTGCTTCGCCCCCTCTGTGGTTCTCCTTTGTCAGAGGCGCCACAGACCCTTGGCACAGAACCTGACACCAGCCTGCTCTGCAATGTGTGTATTAATATTTCTCACTCTACCCTGTCTTCACAGATTTCAATTCTGCATAGAAATGCCATTTTCGACCCCCTACATGGAGTGTGGAGGAGACTTTTACTGGACTCACACATCACTAAGATCACTTCATATCCCAAGATTACACATGTCTATGATTCTGCCTTTGTGTTATCTCTCTAGAGAAGGAGACTCCAATGGTCCAATTGTATTGTAAAGAGGAAGGTGTGTCCAGGTAGTGGAGAGACAGACGGATTTGGACTGGGAAGAGGGCTGATTTCCAGCGGAGACTTCACTCATAAAATAATTATACAGGGAGATGGGGAGAGGTAGCCCTAAACTAGACAGGCCAGAGGCTGAGCTTAGATGGTTGTCATAAAACAATGCCTAGGAAATATCCTAAATGGGGTGGAAACAAAATTTCACTGCCATTTCTCTAACCTAATAGAAAATTTAGGGGATTATAAGAAAATATCAGGAAGGTATAGGGAAGGGCTTCATAAGAACATCCCCCTAAGGTTCTCTTCCAAGGTCATGGCAGTGTCTTGAGTGGACATACACTGGGGTAAGACAGGGTGGTTCTCCCATACCTGTCTATAAGTAAAGTGCATTTTCAATGAGCACACAGTCCTACAATTGGACTATACTAGAATTTTTAAAGGCTGCATTTGTATGGACCACACTCGCCAATTGGAATGATATTGCATTTGCAGCCATTTCTGTAAATCTCCTTCTGCTAGGAACATATTTGTAGATTAATGTTTTCCAGAACTCTCTTCATAAATTATCAATCTGACATGAATCTTCTTTTCAGAAGGTCTCAAGGTTCTATTATTAACATTTTAGTGTTTTTTACCTTCCTAAAGGAAACTGTCTTTGAGGAATTATGATCAAAATCTCCAAAAGTGATTCTCCAGGACTGAAGTGCCTGAGTAATAAGGAAGAAGAGATGTGTTTATGTACTTGTGAAAGCATTTTGAAAGGATTCTAGGGGTTTTACAAGTGATGTGTGTCTGAAAATGTATTGACAATAAGCACAAAAATACTGCTTACCAGTCTAAATGAAATGTAGTGCCCACATTTTCAAAAATGTAGACTAAAGATTATGTGGTTCCCCTGTAAAAAAATGCGTACTATGAACACCCCAGGCCTACTTTTAAATTTAATTATGTCTTTTGGGGAGAGGAGGCCCATACCCCAACTGTAATATAACCTTTCAGTTAGGCAGCATTTGGGAACACCAGGGAAGGCTGACCCTGGAGATACCACAAAGAACAAGGCTGACTTGGTTCTGCCATTTTGGAAGCCACCGTCTACCAATGACAGTCTTGGAGACATCAACTGCCATTAAATAACATCCTTCTAAGTAAGTGCCACCGAGAAAAAACAGAGGTCCCAGTGAAAGCACTGCACAGGGAGGCCAATGGTATTTAGGAAGAAATCTGTGCATGAACTGGCATTGGAGAAACATGAAGGAGGTAGGTCTTGGAAAGCAGTACCTCCCAAAGTTCTGGGGTAGTAAAGAATCCCAAGAGCAAGAGGGATTGTGCAGGTAAGAATGCACACAGGAAGTGTGGACTCAGAGAAAGTGCACAAAAAGGAAGCCTGTGCTCACAGTTAGTGCACAGAGAGGAAGTGTGGGCTCACAGGAAGTGTATACTCACAGGAAATGTACAGTCACAGGAAGTGTGGGCTCACAGGAAGTGTATACTCACAGGAAATGTACAGTCACAGGAAGTGTGGGCTGACAGGAAGTACACAGAGAGGAAGTGTGTGCTCACAGGAAGTATACCCTCACAGGAAGTGTGGGCTCACAGGAAGTGTACACATAGGATCTATGGGCTCATAGGAAGTATAAACTCACAAGAAGTGTGGGCTTATAGGAAGTACACAGAGAGGAAGTGTGTGATGTGTGCTAACAGGAAGTGTGCACTCAGTGTGGGCTTGAAGTGTACACATAGAAAGTGTTGGCTCACAGGAAGTATACACATAGGAAACTATGGGCTCATAGGAAGTATACACTCACAAGAAGTATACACACAGGAAGTTGGGCTGACAAGAAGTATTTACTCACAGGAAGTGTAAGCTCACAGGATGAGTATGCTCACAGGAAGGGTATGCTCACAGGAAGTGTTCACTCATAGGAAGTGTACACTCACAGGAAGTGTAGGTTCACAGGAAGTGAGAGCTCACAGGAAGTGTACACTCACAGGAAGTATAAGCTCACAGGAAGTGTAGGCTCACAGGAAGTATATGCTCACAGGAAGTATAGACTTGCAGGAAGTGTACACTCACAAGAAGTGCGGGCTCACAAAAAATGTAGGCTCACAAGAAGTGTTCACTCACAGGAAGTGTAAGCTCATAGGAAGTGTAAACTCACAGGAAGTATACACTTACAGGAAGCGTGAGCTCGGAGGAAGTATGCAGGGCCAGATCGTGCAAGGCTTCTTGAGGAAGAGAAGTAGATCCACACACCACTTGGATCTGCACACATGTGACCTTGTGAAGCTCAAAGTCACATAGACCAAGGATGTATGCCGGGACGGGAGATAGCCCAGTCTTGTGGAAGATCCAGCAGGAAAGAGCACACCTGGAGTCAGGCCATGTCCTAGCCATGCCTTCTTCCTTCCCTGTGGGCTGCGCTGTACCACAGGCTGATGCTCTTCCCATTCCACACCTCCCTGTGCAAGTAGCTGTGGAAGCATCAGATAGCGTCAGGGTAATGGGGACAGAGGGAATGAGCACTAGATCATAGCTCTGGAAACTTCTAGGACTAAAATTCCAATTCCTTACCCAGTGTTTATGCTGGAAAGATGAGTCTCAGCCCCAACTGGGAGAGGGCAGACAAACAGCAAATGAAGAGTCAGCCTTGTTTTGTGTGCACATCCTTGGCATTCCCCTGGTGCTATCCAGAAACTACGTATCTCACTCATTCACAGCCAAACTGTTCTCGATCTGAAGACTGCACTGAGTGGCAGCCCCGTGCACAGTGGAAAACTGAAGCCTTTTGAACTTGCAGGCCTGAGCTTCCATAAACTCTGGTTTGGGAGCTCTTCCAGCCTGGGGTGTGTCCCGTCACAGTGGCAGGCTGCTGAGCAGAGGTGTGGACCTCATTAGCAGAGGCAATGGGGATGGATCCTGTGTGAGACTCACTCGGTCCTGTGGGTACCACTGAGTTGGCCTCTCTGCCTCCCTGGGATGACGCCAAGTCTATGCTGGGAGAATGAGTCACTGAGCTGATGGGAGTGAAAGATCAAGGGGGCCTCACAGATTCAAAAGCCACTACTGAAAACAAATGACTGTCCCAGATACAGTGGGGAACCGGCTGTCCCAGGTTTAGAACAGCCCCACCCTGCCATTTTTCCTGTTGAACAGACATTTTTCTTGGTTTATCTACCCTTTGATTAACTCCAAATTGTACAAAAACTATAAAGTGAGGAAGTCGAAGAATGGCTTTTCTGGATTCTCCCAGCAGTATTATTCCTCGTCCCTAATGTCATCCTGTGTCCACTTTCAAAGCACTTCCTCACTTATCCCCTCTCTCTGGCTTGTGAGCCCTGAGGACGGCAGCCTATCTTCCACTCCCTCGGAATGTCTTCACATCTCCTAATAAAGGATGAACAAAGAACGGAGCTTGTCAGGACAACAGAAACACAGCATTGGAGCCACCCTCACAGTGACTAATCCCTAGGAAGACACACGTGCTCAGGTGGGGTAGCAGTGGAGAAGTAACAAGAAGCAATGGAAAGGGTGACACAGAGTAGCCGGGTTGAACCCCAGCTCTGCTGACCAGCTGTGTGACCTGGGGCATTCAATTTCCCTCTCTGAACCTGTTTCTATGAGGTATATAATAAAATGACTTATTTTAAAGATTACACAAAATACCATTTTTAAGGCAGCTTACACAGTCCTGTCCGAGAGCTACCTTTTTTGGTATGTTTAAGTATACCAGTGACAGTGACAATGACTACTGTCATTTTTATCTGCTCCTGCCCCTAGTTTAGAGATCAGGGAAAGAGACGTCCATGAGTCCAACGGACAATGATATAAACCATACAGTGCAGAACACAAAGGAGGGAGTAACCATTTAATGCAAAGTGGAAACAGAGGAACACCATGAGCCAGGCTTGAATGATGAGCAATGTTTTGCTAGAAGAAAAGTGTGGGAAAGGCATTCTTGGAAAGAGAATATCATTGACCAAAGGGCAGTGCCACGACAACGTGCTGTATGTACCAGGAGGAAGAGCTATGCCATGTGGCTTCACGTGTGGCATCTCCTGGTAGCCCAGCGAGGGATGAAGCCGGACAGTCAGGGCCACCCAATGAAAGGTTCTTTGGTGAATGAGGAGTATGGATGTTATCCTTTAGGCAGTGGAAACCTACTGAAGACAAGAAAGATCTTTTTTCTGAGGAGGATAAGAGGCACTGGAAGAAAGAGTGGGTAAAGAGCTCTTTCGAGACTGCTGAACTGAAATGAGGACCTGAAGGAGAGGAGATGTCCTGGGAAGTGAGGAGGAAGAAGAGAGGGATAAAAGATATGGTGGTGATGGGAGGTGATGGGAATTTCAGATTAGAGATAATGGGGGAAAGGAGATGAAGGGGTGAGAAACGCATGGGCGGCTTGCAGCCTGAGCAGTAATGGGTGGTGTCCTCATTAGGTGGCCTGCCACAGTGCCCTGTGGGTTAAGCCCAGCTGCCTATTGGGTCCTAGGCAATAACTCTAGTCAGTTATTCATTTCCTTTTAAGACATCAAAAACTTCACTTGATTTATATATAATATATTTAGGAAGCCAAGGGAAATACTTAGTCAGATCAATATTAAGCCAGCAAATCAATCAGCTGTCCAGCCAAAGTTTCCTGCTAACAAGGGCTGATGACGATTTGAGTTCACTGACTTCTATCTCGATACAAATTGTGACCAGGTAGAATGCCAAGGCCTAGAAATCAACAACTAGTGACTGAAAATATTCTTAACTTAGGTTAAATTTAGGAAGAGGTGGGTAAGGTCTCACCCTCAGCTGCAAAACTTGCCAAATTAGTCCTTCAAAAATATTGTCTTATCTATTGGGAGGAAAAAAAATGTGTGCATGTAAAAATGTAAAAATGAAAGATCCAAGTCCTTTTTATATGTTCAGACTAATATTTAACTTTTCAGAGGAGGGCACAATTTATGAATTGAACTCATTTCTATGATAATGAGAATTTAGGTAGCGTTTCATGAAACTGTTCGTTCTTTTCTCCTTGAGCATCTCTCTATTAGACTTTTACAAGTCAAAGGGTATCTTTTCCAGATATTTTTTCCTGAAGCTATCTTCATTTACATGAGGAACAAAGCTTCATAGTCTATCCCTACAGATAACATTAGTTCCTCCAGATGTAATTAGTAAGAGAAAAACCCCTTACTATTCCACTTATTGATTTAATCAAGCTTTCTGCTAATCCAATATTCTCCAAATAGGATTTTGATAACTTCCTGGATGCACATTGTAATTACAGAGCCCTGGCCGGGAAGCAGCTGAAGGGGGTGGCCAGCTCCACGTGGGCTTCCCAGGCACGCTGAGCCTCTGCTTGATTTAGCAACGAGGGCCTCTGACATCAAACTCTAATTCCTGGCTGCCTTGAAGCAGTCATGGAGAATATCCGAAGGGAAAAGGCCTTTGAGGTCATCCAGTTCAGCTTCCCAGCATGGGTCCAGCATGTCATCAGTCGCAACTGATGTTCCCGGAATAACGATACCACGGCAAGGCAAGTTCAGGCTTCCCTGCTTATCACACCCCTTCTGGGAGCTGTGGAGGATTTCATATCAGCTTGAAATGGCTTCTAAATCTTATGATAAATAAGTTAATTGCATGAAATCCAGACTTTCCCAAACTTATTTGCTCACCTTTCCCCTACTTATGCCTTCGAACATTTTTTATAATTTGTGGAAATCAAGATCTAATCCACCCTCTCCCCAACTTAAAGCTAAGACCCAGGGTGTAAAGGTGTGTGCCTGAGTTCCCTCCGTCAGGCGCCTTGACTCTTGGTTCTGAATCGGCCACTGACGAACTGCCTGGTTATGTTCATGCTGACTCTCACTACACCTGCACAAACTTATTTCTCTATGAGCAATGTGTTTCTGAAGGACCTGGATGCGTCTGGCTGAGGCGTTTTCCATGGTGATCTGCTCCGTGGTTACTCTTGCTTTATTCTTTCGTACTGAGAAGCTGCAGGCTGAAGTCTGACATCAGGTTGGTTGATCTGCAGGCTCTGTGACAGGAGCTCATTCTGTTGACCGCACTGGAGAAACTGAGGCTGGAAGGCTTTGTCCTCGCCACCCGCCCCCATCTGATGTGAGAGCTGAGGCAGTGCTGGTGTCAGGCCTAGGGTTAAACCTCGGGTGAAACACAATGACCTGCTAAGTCCCCGAGCCCTAGATCCGTGCCCTGAGAAAAATGAGTGGATACACTTTCCCTCATGCCATCCAGCACTCATGAAAGTCTTTAAAAGAGAAGCGAGGAACATAACTTCACCCTGCTTTGACCTTCTTCCAGGTTAAGTGAGAGCCTTTTCATGTAGCATTACCTTACAAAATCAGGGTAGATACGTGACATAATGCTACAGTGGAGGAAACTGGCCCACAGTTTAAAAGAAACACTCCAGATCTGACAGCTGGCGAGTTTTTGCAACTCACTAGATGCCAAGTCTGTTTTCTTCAGTCAAAGTCCCAGCAAGACCCATTTTTCAGTGGCAATGACTGTGGAATGACCTTGGGAAAGCCGAAAGTTCTGCCTTCTAGGACACATCCCTGCCAGCAGCTTTGGCTGATGTCACACCCCCACTAGTTCCTCTCTGTCTTCTAGCTTAAGGTTCCGTGTCCTCTTTGAACGTGTCTATGTTTTGTTTTGTTTTCTTTCTTTTTCTTTGAGACAGAGTCTCACTCTGTCACCCAGGCTGGAGTGCAGTGGTGTGACCTAGACTCACTGCAATCTCCACCTCCCAGGCTCAAGCAATTCTCCAGCCTCAGCCTCCTGAGTAGTTGGGGTTACAGGTGCATGCCACCATACCAGGCTAATTTTTTATTTTTAGTAGAGATGGGGTTTCACCATGCCGGTCAGGCGGGTCTCAAACTTGTTGGCTGAAGCAATCCCCCTGCCTCAGCTTCCCAAAGTGCTGGGATTACAGGTGTGCCACCATGTCTAGCCCATGTCTATGTTTTCAAAAGGTAAAGTCAACAGAGAAGGAGCTAGAACAGGAGGGTGAGTTTGGGCCACCTGTCGCTTTCTGCTTAGCAGCTCAGCTCTGTCCTCTAAAATGAACTCTGGTCTACAGTTTTGATACAAACCATTCCCGGCTAAAGCAAAATGGTACTAGAAGTAGCTCTCACACTGAGGCACAAAACTTTAACAAGTGACATTAACAAGAGGCTTATTATTAACAAGCCTCTTGTTAATGTCACTTGTTAAAGTTAGTGACACCAGCCCCAGTGAGTGGGTTGGAGGAAATGTTGACTAAGTTCCTGACCAGCTTCTATAATCTTCCTCTCTGACATTTCCAGGATGGGAGGACCTCTACCACAGGGCTGGAGAAATTCTAAAGGTGGCACGTAGGTAGAAAGAGCTTCCCAGGGTTTCCTTCCTGGAGGTGTGTTGGAGGGTGGTGGGTTTTTAAGAATCTGATGAAGATATTATGTCCTCAACAGTGTAGAGAAGATGCAAAGCTCAGTCAACAGTACTCACTATTCCCTTTTCTGCCCAGAACAGCATGTTCTACGGCTCTGGTTGCTAAGCTAAAGCCAGGAACTGTGGAACGTTATCCTTTGGTAAGTTTCGTAACACTCCATGAACGACTCTGAAGTTATACTCCCCAGTGTCAGGGAGAAGAACCCGCAGCAAAAATCAGATTTGAGTCCCTGCTAACATTGCCTTTGGAGCAATGTCCCAGGCATGGCTGCTGTCAGATGTGACAACTTACTTTTAAATTAAAATTGTTTTTTTAATGTATTTTTTAAAAGTAGAGACAGTCTCACTATGTTTCCCAGGCTGGTCTTGAACTCCTTGGCTCAAGTGATCCTCCTGCCTCAGCTGCCCAAAGTGCTGGGATTACAGATGTGAGCCACTATGCCTGGCTTTTTAATTAATTAATTAATTAATTATTTTAAAATTATTATTTTTCTTTTTAGATTTAATTTCAAACTTACTTTTCATCGTACTGTCCAACAGCCATTGTCCACAGGGCTGCAAAGGTGACTGATGACTCCGCAGCTTGCTCCAGAATAAAATTCATGCACTTGTCCTTCAGGGACGTGGCAAGTCACGTATGGGGCAGAGAGGCCAGCTGAAGAGGTCAGAACGGGAAAGCAGCCTGTGAAATGAGGGAGCAGCTGAGAACAGCTTCCGAAAGGGAAAGTTGTCTTCGTTCTTGGACAGCAACAGATCACAGTCTGGGGGCACTAGGCACAATGCCATTGGAAAGAATGATTCCTCCCTCAGATAGAGCGGATTTTTTGTGAGGCTGCCCCTGTCTCCCCCAGCATGACCAGGAAGCAGGAGGCAACGGCAGACAGCGGTCCTTCCGGACAGAGCTGGACGGCAGAGGCTCACTTGGGTGCACAGCTCATGGACCCCGAGCAGCTCAGCTCCAAGCCAGTGACGGCTGTGCATGAGGGGAGGTCTTCTCCAGTGCAAGTAAAGCCCTTTTTCTGACTCCATGTCCACATCGCAGATTTTAATCTACACCTAAAATGCCTTTTATCTGTACCCAAAACAAATGTAATACATTCTTAGCAAAAGAAAAATGGTTATATTTTGATATTCCTTTTCTCTTGGAAAATATTTTCTTAAAATGTCTATAGCAATCATTGGAATTACCTTTGTTTTTGACTTTGAGATGTTAATTTAATTGCTTAAAATGACATACCTTAGTATCAAATGCCCAAACCATATCAATTACAGCTAATATGAGTATAAGGTTAGGATTATGTTTAATTGTTCAGCAACAGAGAAAACATTTTTAAAGTAGTGAAATCCCAAAGGCAAATAAGGAGAGAAGATACAGATGACTGAAGGTAATTACGGTGGATTTAATGACGCTCCACGATCCCATCTTGAAATCCCCCAGGTAGCTATAAGGGGTGGGAAGAACAAAAGAGACTTTGAAAAGAGTGTTATGGTGGCTTGGGGTTTAGAGGTGAAGAAAATCTGTATGACTAGAAGATAGGGACATTTTAACTCAAATTTCACAGAAAGTCTTCAACAGCAGAAAAATGAGTATATTCAGAAGGCAAACTGGGGCTGCCTCATGAGCTAGGGGGCTCCTTCTTGGCGTACAAATCCTTTTTAATGTCTGCAAACTCTTTAGACAGGTTTGAAATCCCCCAGTTCTGCACCAAATATATTTCAACCCCATTTCCAGGTGCAAAATCCAGCAGAGACTGAAGCATGCAGCAACAGGAATGTAACAAGACAGCGGAATCCCTAAAAATTCAGGTTTCCAATCGTGATGCTGGATAGAAACTCCTGAAGGCTACACCCATGTTCATCTTGGAAGCAAAATCTTGAGGACAAGTTTAGCTGATCTACCAAGAGGGCAGGCTCCTGGTCTATCCTTGTTATGTAAGGAAAAATGACCACCAAAATGTTCCTGGCAAACGAGAAGCCCCCATAGGACGACAGTACACCCAGGTTTCCCTCAGCCTCAACGTGCATGTTTTCATCTGTCTCGACATAAATGCGAACAGCACCTCGCTTCCCTCTCTCATGACCCTCATTTGGATAATAAATTATATGGCCACCTTCCTTATAGGCCATTTTCCCCTTATATGAACTCATCATAGCCCTGTTTCACAATCACATATTTAACCAACCAAAATGTTAAATTCTATTCACATATATGGCCGTAAATGGACCATTTCTAGGCAGTTTCCCTACCTCTCTCAGAACCAAAATGAATATCAAAGATGCTGGAAATTTCACCTTCAAGTCCAATGACCCCTACACCATGTGTTCACCTTTATCACAAATGGCCCTTTCTGTAATATCTTTCTGAGTCAGTTTCCCAAGGACGCACAGCTACTCACAGTGAGCACGTAATGAATCTAATAGAGAACTGGAGAGCTGGAATTTTACCCAGTTAAGAACTGCAATTTGGTTCTTCCCGACGAAATGAGATTCACTGAATTCCTGGAGCAACCACAGAACTCATAGGACCCTAATAATCAGTTACTGCAAAGTCAGTGCCCCTGTCTAGAAGACTCAACTGATGGCTCTGCTCCGGAGTCCAGAAGATGATCTGTTTGTGGCCCATTAACTGTAGGCTCTTCTGAACAATAAAGACAGTCTCTGCTTTAATCTGTGCAATGTGAACCCATGATCTTCACCCCCGCCTCTAGCCACAGGCATCATCCCTGAACCAAAGAAGCCATCACCACACCTGATGTGCACCAGCAGAAGGAAGCCAGTAACAGTGGGAACTCACTTTTGCCCACCATAAGATAACAGAAGCCTGTGTCCTACCGATGGTGGGTTAGAACGATGACCTCGTTGTAAGAGGCCATGGCACACGGACTGACCGCAGCCCGGACGCGTGTGGTGCATTTACACTCAGGCACATCGCTCTTCGGTGGCCATGCTGGGATCCTTACACATCATTTCATTTCTTAGCTTTGCTCTTCTCTACCAACTATTTTTTATTTAATAAAAGCAAAACGGACATAATCTAATAGATACATGTTTGTTTTACACTAGAATTTTCAGAAATGTAGGCAGTACGTAAAGAGAAGCAGGAAGGATTCTGAAAGGACTTCAGGGAATGAGTTTCCACGTCTTAGTTTACGTCCTGCTGCGTTCGCCGCTTCCCTTTGCAGGGATTTCTGAGTCCACGCAGCGGAGTGTTGTGTCTCATCTCCATTTACCCTCTGGTGTGCTCTGATCTGGCTTGTACAGCCACTGCTCCTAGCAACGTTTTAGTAAATGACTCCAAAGACCTCCACGTTGCACCACCAATGGGCTGGGCTCTGACCTCATCTCAGCTGCTGTAACGGGAAGTTTTCTTCTGGCCATCCTCCCGCTCACCACACACACCTCGGCTCCCTTTGCTGGGACCTTTAAGGGCCTCTCCTCTTTTTTCCTGCCTTTTCTTCCCAGGTGCGGTCATTCATTTCCAGGTTCTGAACATTATCTGTGTGCTAACTACTCCCACATTGTATCTTTAGTCCAGGACTTTTCTCTGCCTGTCATTTGCACAAAGTTGACAATGCTACTTGGGCATCTCACAGGCCTCCCAGCTTCACAAGCCCTGCGCCCTCACCCCACCCACCTGCCCTCCCTGAGTCTCCTTGGTGACAGAAAATGGTTATCAATATTCAACCAACTGCTCAAAAAGCAAAAAGGACAGATGCCATCATGCTGCTTCTTTCTTCCACTCTGTCTGCAAGTCAAACCCATCAGGAAATTCTATATGTTGTTTCGTTTTGGATATTTTTGAAACCACTTGCTGCTTTCTACCTGTACTGTTTAAAACATGTCAGTATCTTCCACAGCATTTAGAAGAAAACACTAACTCCCCATCCACATTCCCATCTGCCTGCCCCCATATGCCAGTGCAAGCTGCTTCCTGTCACTCCTGCACCAGCCCCTGGCCCCCGTACATGTCCCATGACAAGCCATGCCCATGCTCCTCCCTGGCCTCTGGAGGTGCCTCTGTCTGGAAGACTCAGTGTCCTTCTCATGTGCTCACCCTCCTCCCCTGCATCCGCTTTCCACACATTTAGCTTCTCATTTATACTCTGCTTCAGCCCAAGGGATTCTTCCCGAACCACCAGCTCTGTCAAAGACCGCTTTCTCTCAGCTCATCACTGAACAGCCAGCACCCTGCATTTTCCTGATAATAGCAAAGGCTTGAAATAGTGGGAGACACAAATAAACAAGAACTAACCAAGTGCAGGAGTGGAAATTGATTCCCGGGTGAGCCCCGTGAGCAGGCGGCACATCTGACCTCAGGTAAGCCCTGTGAGTGGGCAACACGTCTGTCCCCATGTAATCATAGTGAGCAGGCGGCATGTCTGTCGCAGGTAAGCCCTGTGAGCGGCACATCTGTCCCCGGTAATCATAGTGAGTGTCCCCAGGTAAGCCCC
>NW_022436996.1:4790840-4794241 GCF_009761245.1 Sapajus apella
TCCCCGGTAATCATAGTGAGTGTCCCCAGGTAAGCCCCATGAGCAGGTGGCACATGTGTCCCCATGTAATCATAGCGAGCAGGTGGCATGTTTGTCCCAGGTAAGCCCTGTGAATAGGTGGCACATCTGTCCCCAGGTAAGCCCCATGAGCAGCAGCACACATGTCCTCAGGTAAGCCCCATGAGCGGGCAGCACATCTGTCCCCAGGTAATCCTAGTGAGTTTCCCCAGGTAAGCCCCATGAGCAGGTGCCACATCTGTCCCCACATAATCATGTGAGCGGGCAGCATGTCTGTCCCAGGTAAGCCCTGTGAGCGGGCAACACATCTGTCTCAGGCAATCCCTGTGAGTGGGCAGCATGTCTGTCCCCAGGTAAGCCCTGTGAGTGGGCAGTACCTCTGTCTCCTGGGCCTGGTGCCAGCCCACTGATGAGCACAGAGGCCTCAGCCAGGAGTGAGGGAGCACACGCGTCACCCTCCAGTCTAACCTGATGTTTGCAGCCCCAGCACCGGCACCAACAGCCCTCAAGAAAGAATAGAATTAGATGTGGGAGAAGCAAGCTATCGGGAAGTAAATGATCATGGATCCTGGTTTATGAAATACCACTCATTCTTATTGGAAATGAGCTATATCCCTAACAATTTTAAGAGCAAATACCTTATGTAAATGTGGATCAAATGCTTCAGAAAGAGCTTCCAGATTGAGCTTTAATTGAATTTAAACTAAATATAACAACTTTGCAAGACTGCTTCAAAGAAAGCCCTGAAATTCATTTTGAAGGCGGAAGTCACTCCGGCCTCGGCAGGACAGAAGTACAGGTGAAGGCAGCTGTTTACTTATATAATTACTTGATATAGGTCAAACCCAAAAGTCTTTGGGGATCACTGAAGGCAATTCAGTCTGCAAACGTTCATATTCTTTGCTATGGTTTGTTTCCCTGGAGACTCCATTTTCTCCTGTTATAAATAACCCCAATGTGTCTAGCCAGTCCAGGCATCAGACCCTTTGATACAGTTCTGATTGTTTGGACAGGAAAACGGTGCCCGAGGATCTCTCCCTGGCTGCTGTTGGCTGCTTGTTGAAGACCCACTCTATGGCTGCTGGTGTGAAACAGTAAGGCAGGCCTGATGGTCAGAGGGAGGAGGAGGGTGGCCAGAAGGAGGACAGTCTGATGGCCAGGGGGAAGAGGGTGATGGTCAGAGAGAGGAGGGTGATGGTCACAGGGAGGAGAGTCTGATGACCAAAAGGAATAGGGTGATAGTCAGAGGGAGGAGGAGGATGGTCACATGGAGGAGTGTCTGATGGCCACGGGGAAGAGGGTAATGTCAAAGGGAGAAGAGTGATGATCAGAGGGAGGAGCATGATGGCCAGAGGGGAAGGGTCTGATAATTAGAGGGAGGAAGGTCTGAGGG
Organism: Sapajus apella; assembly: GCF_009761245.1. Lineage (NCBI taxonomy): Eukaryota > Metazoa > Chordata > Mammalia > Primates > Cebidae > Sapajus > Sapajus apella. Next base: position 4,792,252 of record NW_022436996.1, read on the forward strand.
TCCATGTGAAATAGGTCTGATGACCAGTGCTCAAAGTTCATGAGTAAGTCTAATACCTAAAGAAGAACGATGGGCAGTAGTAAAAATACAGCTACGTACCAAGAGGGCTGTTATATACCAGACACTATAATCTGTGCTTCAAGATGCTGTTGCCAATTATTATAGCAACTTGCTAAAGTAAGTATTACTATGACTTCTGTTACCCATATGAAGAAACACAGGCTCACCTTTGTTTCTAGGAGAGCTTCTAGGAGAGTTTCCTAGTCTCTAGAAGACAGGAAACAGGCTCAAAGTCACTTAGCTAGTAAGTGATACGTCATCTAACCCCATCTCTTTCTAATAACGTAGGTTTATTTTATATAACAGATGGAAGGTACGTTTGTTAAAATAAGGCATTTTGAGGTATCACAGCCTTATAGGATACCTCTTGACTATATTTTGTTCTCTTTCCAGTTTGATTTTTAACTGGATCCTCAGTACACGAAATTCTTTACATTTCCACATCACGACTGTCACCCCTCCACAGCACGCCACCTCTGATGCACACACAACATACAAACACACAAAAGATGATGTGGTGACGCTTTCTGTGATGGGAACAATCATTCTTCATCCTTATTTTATATCTTTGGGCTCTCATAAGGTAATTACCTTCACACCAACTTTCACACAGATCTGGAGAGAAGTGAGCCCATTGTTTCTAAAGCTGTGTCCTTCCTTAGCTTTATATGCAAATTTTGAAATTTTACTGAATGTAAAATAAGATGATATTTTAGTTAAAGAGAATAGTCTCGTGTGTTTATTTTCAGTAATTACTATAATCATGACGAATGTAGTCAGTCAGTTGAAAGGTCCCTGGGATGATGTGACACTTTAAATAGATAGCTAAAATAATACGTATTATAGTTGAATTGGGAATCTCTAATATGGCTTTAGAAGAAGAAGAGAAAAAATGAATTTTTGTCTGTCATTGTAGACAGAGTACTGGCGTGTTCTGGCTGGAAAATGTACATTAGAAATGAGGTACATTAGGGATTATTAGACTTCCCCAACCCTACCAGAATACACAATTCCCCCCAATGCACATGGAACATTCTCTGAAATAGACCATATGTGAGGTAACGAAATAAGTCTTCATAGTTTTATAGTTTTTAAAAGGTTGAAATCAAATCACACAAAGTGTCTTTTCTGATCACAACAGAATGAATTTAGAAATCAATAACAGATGGAAAACTGGAAAATTCACAAAAATATTTGGAAATTAAACAGCCTTATAAATTACCAAAGTATTAAAGAGGAAACCACAAGGGAAACACAAAAATACTTTGAGCTGAATAAAAACAAAAACACAACACAACATACCAGGACTTATGGGCTGCAATGAAGAGAGCCATTAGAAGGAAAATTAAAGCTGTAAAATCAAACACCGCATGTTCTTGCTCATAGGCGGGTGTTGAACCATGAGAACACATGGACACAGGGAGGGGAGCATCACACATTGCGGTCTGTCGGGGGGACTAGGAGAGGGACAGTGGGCAGTAGGGAGGTTGGGGAGGGATAACATGGGGAGAATTGCCAGATATAGGTGATGGGGGGATGGAGGCAGCAAACCAGATTGCCATGTATGTACCTATGCAACAATCTTGCATGATCTGCACATGTACCCCAGAACCTAAAGTGCAATTATATATATATATATATATAAAATATATATATTTTTCTTTCTTCCTATATATTTCTTTGTATTATATATTATATATTATATATATAATAGATTCTATCATATACATATTATATATTATATATATCTATTATATATTATATATATAATATATAATTTATAATATATATTATATATTATATAGAATAGATATTATATATAATATATAATATGTGTAAAATATATATCTATTATATATATATCTATTATATATAATAGATCTATAGAAAAAGTATTAAAATATTAAAGAGGAAACCACAATATTATATA
>NW_022436996.1:4794641-4809475 GCF_009761245.1 Sapajus apella
GGAAACCACAATATTATATATAATAGATATATATTTTATACGTATAATATATAAAATATATATAATATGTATATATTATATAAAAGAAAGATATATTATCTTTCTTTCTTTTATATAATATATACATATTATATATATATATACACAAAAAAAAAAAAAGATAAATATATATATTTTATATATATATATGTATACACACAAAAGAAAGAAGAAAGGTCTCAAATCAGTAACTTACACCTCAGGAAACCAGCAAAAGAAGAGCAAGCTAAACCCAAAGCAAGCAGAAGGAAGGAAACAATAAACAATAGAGCAGAGCTCAATGACCTGACAAAATAGATAGAGAATATTATTGTATTAGTGTGTTCTCATGCTGTGTGAAGAAATACCTGGGACTGGTTAATTTATAATGAAAAAGGGTTTAATTGACTCAGAGTTCCACACGGCTGGGAGGACTCAGGAAACTTACAGTTATGGAGGAACGTGCCCTTCACAGGGCAGCAGGAGAGAGAATGAGAGTCTAGCAAAGGGGGAAGCTCTTAGAAAACCATCAGATCTCCTGAGAACTCGTTATCACAAGAACAGCATGAGGGAAACCACCCCCACGTTCAATTATCTCCACCTGGCCCCGCCCTTGACGTCTGGGAATTACTACAATTCAAGGTGAGATTTGGGTGGGGAAGCAGAGAAAAACCATGTCATTCACAAAACTAAAAGTTGATCCTTGACAAGATGGATATCAAACAGAATTGAAAACCCTTTCAATCGATTGGACTTCATGAACTATTCTGGGTGCATTTTTAATTTCAGGAGAATTTCCTTCAACTTTGCATGAAACCAGAGTTCCTCATGTGTGCTATTTCTAATCAACTGTATTTTCACGTTCAGAAAGCCAAGCAATTTCCATTGTTCTTATAAATCATGAAACTTGTATAGATGATCGTTTTCTACTATTATAATTAACTCCTTAGTTTTTGGTTCAAGGGCATTATCATTAAGAAAGATCCCTTTGAAAATGAACATGGCTGATGCAGAAAGAATAATGAAGATAGAAGTCATAACAGTCAAATATAGTGAGTGATAAAAGTAAAAAAATAGAGAGAGTATTAAAAACACAGCACCTCCCACCTGGAGACCATGGGTAATGTGTCAGTCAGAGCTCAAACCTGGGAGTGAAACTGTGAGTATTATACAGCAACAACCTATTACAGGAATGGTGTGAGGTCTGTCGAGCGGAGTACACCATGGCATGGTGGACCTGAGCTCACTACAAGTTAGCAGGGCTGAAAATCAGGAAAGAAAGCTGGATGGGGGCAAGGAAGAGTGAAGACGAACTTGCACCCTATGCCAGCTCCACTGCGTCTCTCACCATTTCTGATCAGTTGTAAGTGGGCAGCTTAACTGCAAAATGCATTTTAAACTTTTTCTTCATGTCTCTTGGGTTTTTTGGTTTTTGTTTTTTTTTTCTGAGACGGAGCCTTGCTCTGTCGCCCAAGCTGGAGTGCAATGACACGATCTTGATTCACTGTAAGCTCCACCTCCCCAGCTCAAGCGATTCTCCTGCCTCAGCCTCCTGAGTAGCTGGGATTACAGGTGTGCACTGCCACACCCAGCTAATTTTTTTATTTTCAGGAGAGGTGGGGTTTCACCATGTTGGTCAGGCTGGTCTTGAACTCCTGATCTCATGATCTGCCTGTCTTGGCCTCCCAAAGTGCTGGGACTACAGGCATGAGCCACCGCACCTAGCTGAACTAAACCTCTCTTCTTATACATTACCCAGCTTCAGGTATTTCATTATATCAACACAAGGAGGGCATAATACAGTGGGTGTTTTACACATACAGCAGCACAACTCAATACCTTGAAGCAAGTTGCAGAAGTCTTTTCCCCTTTGTCTTAAGATGAACTCCACATCCCTCCCTTTCTCACCATCAATACTCCCTTCATATTTATCTACCTGTATGCTAGCCTCTAATTTTGTCCCTTCTTAGAAGCTCCTGGGGGTAATCTTGAGACAGATGAACCAAGTCTGGAGACCCAGCTGCAAGGCTCCAGAGATGACTCCAAGGTGGCCAGTCAACAGCTCCCCCATTGTTGAGATGACACCAGCCCAAGATCCAGGTAAACTGGGACTCAAGATAGCCACCAGAACAAGGTACACAGACATTGTACTCCACGCAATTCTTGCAAGCCTTCCACATCATGTTTTCCTTTTTTAAACCTCTGCCTTCTCCCCCAGAAAATGAAGGTGTTGCTTTGGATGGGAACCTGGCCACTTCCTATTTGCTAGTTTTAGTGAATAAAGTCACTTTCTTTCTACCAGGCCTCGTTCTTGTTAACTGGACTCTGCAGGCAGTGAACGTCTGGATCTGTGTTCAGTTACACAATGAAAACCTTCGGAACATAATGGCCCATGCTTCATTCACCTCCCAGGCCTCACCACTTCACTCTGGCCAACTCTAGCTTGGAACCATATAGATAGGGAAAGAGATTCTGAGAAACTCCCACCATCCACAAGTTGATGATAGCCCAATCCATCACAGCTAAATCTCTGAATATTTCTGAGTTTGCATCTCATCTGTGAAAGGGTAAGGTGACGTGACCGCCTCACAGCCTGGTTGTGTCACATGAGATGATACAGAGCTGTAATGTGCCAGGCAGTGTATCTATTATGATTCTAACCAGTCGGTCATCTTTTATCTTGGAGAAGCAGAATCAGAGGTAACAGGGAAGAGGAAACAGTGTATGTTTCAATGGATGTGTTATGAGGACTTGAAACAGCCAATTCTAGCTGGCAGGGGTAGGGCTGGTATGAACACTTCTAGTTTGATGTTGTGATTCTTGTCTGGGAATCACAGGTTGCCTGTGTGGAAGAGTTTTGCCTTCTTTCTGCTTCTGCCGAAGCCCCTCAGATGTGCCTCTCCTATCTCACCTGGGATGTACACATGTTCAGTTTGATTTGTATGAGCAGTGGCAGTGGGGAACAGGTCTTGGCTTCCCAGCTGGCACGGGCCCTGGTTACCATGGACATAGGTATTTCCCTTTCATTCGGGGCAGGGGTTCACGGCCCCTCCTCTGTACAACACTGTGCGTCCATGTGACTGCTAAACTGTCAAGTTCACAAGACCCACTCCAAAAAGCCTCTATGGTCTCCACAAGGCTATTTCTCCTCACTATTATCTGGGAACCACTGACTTTAGGAAGGAGTTCATGTTTTATAAAAATGCCAGTGATTATCTAGAAGAAATGACACCCAATTTTGCACCACATCCTGAGACCTACTGGTGTCTGTCTAAAAGCCAACATGTTGTCATGTTCCTGCCATCTCAGATATGAAGCCGAAGATATTTCACATTATGTCCCAGATATGAATGCAGAAGAGATTGACAGTTGCTTCAATAAATGTCTTGCAGTTCCCTGTGACTTATTCTGAACGTGTGCCCAGCTCTAGGAAGAGCTGCAGATCTGTGATGCTGGTAACATTAGACCCGCTCGCCTCATCATCACGCAGAGGTTTTACGTCTTCCCCCTCCCTCAGCTTCCACACAACATCCCTGATGTTTACCAGCAGGCATCTCCTGTTTAGTCCCATTGTCTTTAGCAAGTTCAATCTCAACCAGATTGCAGTTATTCAAGAGGACTCATCCCAGCAGGCTGCAGCACGAAAGCAGACTGTTGCGGAGATCTGTGCTACCTTCATGACTCACTTCTCAGTCTCATGGTACTGGGTTCCACTGTGAGGGGAAAATCCCCCTCCACATCAGAACAGCCTTCTGGCTGTCCTCACTCAGAAACATGGAATATGACTGCTGCCCGTCTGCTGGCCTGCACCTCCAGCATTCTCCCATCCACACCACTGGGCACACCAGATTTAACAAATGATCAGTTAATTTACACTCATTAAGCAGCAGTCTCTACGATGAATCTCTTCTAAGCTCAGGACATTTGACACACATTTTGCAAAAGTCATTATGTTTCATTGTGGTGAGCCAGCAGGTTCCCAGTCATGCTGAATGATGAAAAAAGGGTAAAGTTCTGTGAGAGAAGGTAGAGGGGGAGAGAAAGAAATCTGCATCTCATTGTCAAGACTAAACATTCCTTAAAGAAACCCGCAATGAGGTAAGAATGGAATCTGTGCAAATCAGAAACGTGGATTCCCTTCTCCTTAAAAGACAGACAAAGACATCAAGGAACTGAGCACATCAATATAAAATAGGAGAAGAACAAGACAGGCCTGCAGTACTTGGTCTTTAAAAGAATCTCTGATTAAAAAGATACAAAACCCTATTTGAACAGACTCTGAAGGTAAAGGCAGAGTGTAGTGTACCTTGATCTCTCCAATGAATTCTTTTGAGTTACTAATTTGTAACCATCCTTCAAAACTTGTATTTAAAATAAGGTTCACAAATTTGATTTTTTTACTGCAATAACAGCATGTCTTAATAGATCTAGTAAATGAAATGCTTGGTAAATGTGTGCACTAGATCAGTTTCTGATCGTCTCAGCAAGAAATCCTTTTAATTTATTTTTGGTTGAGAATGTATTCATTCCCAGGGGTTCAACTTACTGCCATAGGAAATAAAGACTGGAGAAAAGAGGCCTTTTGGATGCTGGAGGATCTTGGGGAGTCCTAGGGTATTTTGGGGGTGCTCCTCCCATGACCAGAAATGGAGAAGAAGAATTAAGCAGGAGGAGCGAATTTGCCCTGGGACCAATCTAAGCTTAGAATCTGGTTATTTTTCTTTTTTAAAAATTGTATTACACTATGTTTTAAAATTGTTCTTAGATTCACCTTCTGCTAAAAGAGACAGGTCTTGAATAATTGAGGTATCTGATTAAACAAACATTTGGCTTGATTAAAAAACTAAGCAAGGAAAAAGTCAAGAGAGATGGATCAGAAATGACATAAGGAGAAACAACCACTCCATAAAGGTAGATTGGTCAAATATTTAAAGGGTGGTTGAGATGAAGGAGTATTTGTATCTTGAACAGACACTGAGAAAATAATTTTTGAACATTTATTAAAGACCAAATACTTCAGGTTTTGCTTTATCGGGGAAAGTAAACTGTTTGCTTGTTCCATGACATTCTGGGAGAATTAGAAAATGTAATCACAAAGGAACTGCTGCAAATCGAATGTATCAAATGTAGTAAAAGCCATTCTGGAGTAATCAAGGCCAGAACATAAATCGTTCCTGTTCCTCCGGCAAGCGGTGTATTCAAAAGAGGAACCCTGATTTCTGAAGACCAATTAAAAATAGTTTGAAGCTAGTGTTTTATTTGTAAAACAAGCTAAGTCATATAAAAAGTTTGTATTCAAGACAGTGAATGTCCATTCATTCATTTGACTACTCTTTATTAAATTTTTCCTTGGATAAGAAAATTTAAATAAAGGAGAAAACATAGTCATAGACTTAATTCTATGATTTATTCAAGTAACTAACTAAAATGTGTATGTCTTACGTAACAGGCATACCATATATAAATATGATGGATAAGCAGTGGGTGTGTGAAGACCTTGTGACTACTGAATGTTTTGTAAAAGGTAAGAATTTAACCATTTGCCATAGAAACACATAGCTGATTTTACATTTGACTTTATAACTAAGCTGTTCATAACTGGCATGAGATCCTTTTCTTCTGTTCAGAATTTGAACTCTCAAATGTGGTTGCTTTATGCATTCATCATTTGTCTATGATTGGCAAGAGTTTCACTAGACAGCAAGCAAGAAAGTAAACTGGTCAGCTCTGTAGGTGTAATTACTTGGATGGTTGTGTATTCACAATCACTTTTGTAGGTTTGTATTGTACTCCACCTTACAAATGAAAGTGCTGAGACTCAAAGTCAACCAACCAAACATGAAGAATCCAAACTCTACAGGTTGTGTACCACTCTAGACCAGAGCTCTTCCCACTACAATGGACACACCTTAACAAGTGTCGGCAGGAGCAATGGCAGGATCTACAGTCCACGTGAACTTTTTCAATCCCAAGACCTTAAGAGTAGACTCCACCCACGGACAGTCAAGATGAAGCAGCAGGTGAGCCGATCTGAACAGGGCTTTTTGCATCATGGCCCTATAACACTCTCATCTCAGACCAAATCTCTGATAAGAGCCATGAGAATGAAGATCTGGAAACTCACGAAGGTCACTAATGGCTTCTGAGTCTGATAAATCTGTTCAACTAAAGCCAGGAGGAGTCCTTTGACAAAATTCATTGTTGGCTTTGAAGTTTATAATGGTATAAGTAGGACCCTATAATTAGGACTCAGGCTGGTAAATGCCTTGAGTGGTGCCTAAGTGGCCTCCATTTACCGTGGGCTAATGAGTAGCCGAAGCGGGGACAGCTCCTCCCATATATACCAGTGGCCTTTGAGGGCACAAAGGCATATGTCTTTCACACCATCAGATGACTGCAGCACTGTTTCAAGGACATCCAGGAACCTGCCCTCAGTAGGCCACATTACAGGGGCAGCGGAGAGAGCTGGTCCTTGAGTTTCCTCTGCACTCTATGAAGTACCCTCCCCGGAGAAAAAAAACAAGATCTGAACCCAAGTTTACGCCTCATACCTCTTCCTGTCAGCATGCCCACGAGGCAGCAGCACAGAGCCACAGCCAATGAATCATTTCTTACCTCTCCTTCCGCCATTCCTGCCTCATACCCGTATTTGAAGGCAAGAATGTTTTAGAATGAGATCCATGGCTACAGCTAGCATGTAGCACAGATTTGAATGCTCAGGTGTTGCACAAGTTAGGCGTAAATCAGGGTGGACATTCTGGCAGCAAGAGGGATTGCGGAAGCCTCCTGGGTACAGGCTGGAACACTTCCAAAAGTGGAACTCTATGATGGGCTGACTGAGATGGAAGGTTAATTGTAACATCAATATGGAGAGTGCAGCTCCCTACACTCTATACCTGCTGCTGGGCACCTGGGAGTTAAGCAATGGAGCTGGATGCACCTTAGCTCTCTCTGACTCTCACTGGCTGTAGGCATGAGACAATGTGGTTAAAGCCCTCCTGCTTAAGATGAGAAAACTCATGAACTTTTAAAGTTCACTGGGAAATAACTTTTCTGCTTTGGTCTTGCTCTTTCTCCTCCTCCCTCCACCTCAATAATTGAATAAAGGTTAGTTTTTATTATTGTGTCAAGCTCAGGACTTGGACAGATTGCTTTACAGGATCTCACTTAGCCTTCATAATATCCTGGTGGTCTAGGTACTGCTATTCCCCTTCTAAAGATAACAAAACCAAGCATCAGAAAGTTCAAGCAGCTTGCTCAAGGTAACTCAGCCAATACATGAGCCAGTACATGACAGGGCCATGATTCTGCCATGGATGACTAAGAATATTCCATTGAATCGGAAATTGATGCTTGCTGAGCACCTGGTGGTATGTCCAGGGCTATGCTAAATGAAGCTAAACGTAGGAGCATCTTGTTACTGGCCAGAGGGAAGAAATGATCTCAGCTCATTTTCTAGGAGCTCAACTCTTGCAAAATATTCGGTGAAGATAAGAAAGTCTGGATTGTCTACACATAAGATCATGTCATCTGCAAACAGAGATAATTTTATCTTTTTCTCATGTAGATGTCTTTAATTTCTTTCTCTTGCCTAATTGCCCTGGCAAGGACTTCCACTCCTATGCTGAATAGAAGCAGTGAGAGTGGGTGTCCTTATCTTGTTCCTGATCTTAAAGGAAAAGCTTTCAACTTTTCACCATTATAGTTAGTGCCAAGAATGCACGATGGGAGAATAACAATCTCTTCCAAAAATGATGCTGGGAAAACTGGATATCCATACAGGAGAACTGAACTCACACACTGGGGTCTGCTGGGGGGAAATAGGGGAGGGACAGTGGGGGGTGGAGAAGTAGGAGGGATGGCATGGGGAGAAATGCCAGATATAGGTGAGGGGGAGGAAGGCAGCAAATCACACTGCCATGTGTGTACCTATGCAACAATCTTGCATGTTCTTCACATGTACCCCAAAACCTAAAATGCAATAAAAAAAGAAAAAAAAAACAGAAAAACCAAAAAACTATTAATTTTTACTCTAAAAAATAAAAATAAAAAAAAATAAACAACTCGAAATGTATTAAAGACTTAAACATATACTGAAACTGAAACTCCCAAAAGAAAGCATGGAGGAAATGCTTCATGACACTGCTTCAGGCAATGATTTTTTTGGATATGACACCAAAATCACAAGAAACAAAAGCAAAAAACCTGAAAAGGCATTTCTTCAAAGAAAGCATGCAAATGGCCAACAGGTATATAAAAAAAATGTGTAACATCATTAGCTCTCAGGAAATGAAACACCACCACAATGAGGTATCATCTCACACCTATTAGAGTTGCTACTATATATCTATATGTATGTATGTATATGTACATATATATGTATGAAAACAAATGTTGACAAGGGTGTGGAGAAACTGGAATCCTTGTACATTGTTGGGGTAATGCAAAACGGTGTAGCCACTTTGGAAAAGAGGATGAAGCTTCCCAAAAATGCTAAAAGATAGAACTACCATGTAATCCAACAATCTCATTGCTAGGTATTTATCCAAAATAATTAAATCGGGAGCGCAAAGAAATATCTGCACTCCCATGTTCACTGCAGCATTATTCATAATAGTCAAAACGTGAAAACAACCTAAATCCTCATTGACAGATGAATGGATAAAGAAAATGTGCCACATATATACCATCAAATATTATTTAGCCTTGAAAAAGCAGGACATCCTGCCATAAGTAACAACATGACTAAACCTACAGGATGTGATGGTTTAAGTGAAATGAACCAATCACAGAAGGACAAACCCCGCCTGGTTCCACGTCCCAAAGTGGGCAGACTTGTACAGAGAGCAGAGACGTGCTTGCCAGGGGCTTGGGAGAAGGCAAAAAAGGTGTCTCATGGGTATAAAGTTTCAATTGTGCAAAATGAGTATGTCCTAGAGATTGCTGTATCCTACTCTGCTTACAGTTAACAAGACTTAAACACTTGTTAAGAGGGTAGATTTCACGTTAAGTGTTCTTATCACACAAAAAAAAGAAAAGAAGGTTTGTAGTTTCTTTCCCTGTTTTATTCAGTACCTACTGAGGAATTTCTTTTTTCTTTTTTTTCTTTTTTTATTTTCGAGATGGAGTCTCACTCTGTCACCCAGGCTGGAGTGCAGTGGCGTGATCTCAGCTCACTGCCACCTCCACCTCCCAGATTCAAGCGAGTCTCCTGCCTCAGCCTCCTGAGGAGCTGGGATCACAGTCATGTGCCACCACGCCCAGCTAATTTTTGTGTTTTTAGTAGAGACAGAGTTTCACCATGTTGGCCAGGCTGGTCTTGAACTTCTGGCCTCAAATGATCCACTCACCGCAACCTCCTAAAGTGCTGGGATTACAGGCGTGAGTCGCCACGCCCGATCGCCTTTTATCTATCACTGATGCATTCCCTGCTGCTAAAAAGGATCATAGGTTTCCTTATTCCTCTACTGTTGATAATAGTTGATCTAAATGCAGTAGGTATCTGATCTGTCTTTAATAGAAAGTCACTGGGGTGTGTGATGGAGTTGTAAAGTAGGGTGCTGGTGATTGGCTTCTCCATAACCCATGATACGATATCCACTGTCCACATCATCCAGAACCTAAGTTCGTTTGGCTTCAGAGTTGCAGGACGTTCCAATTATTCCACCTTTCTCAGCTTCCTGCCCTTCGTGATCCACTACAGCCCATGTGCAAGGAGAATCTAGGGGGGTAAAGGAGGTCAGATTGGAAAATGTGGCTCCTGTTAACCAGTCTCTGCCCATTTTGGCCTTAATAAAATTTGGATCAAAATTTTAAAAATTAGGAATATGTGTGTTTCACTATTTATCTGTGAAGGAAAGAATCCTGCCTTATGCCTAAAAATATTTTAATAATGTGGAAAAGTTAGCCCCAATAATAGAACCTGCCTACGCACCAACACAATCTCAATCTAGGAGTTAGTTATATGATGCTATCTAGACACTGTGTGTAGATTTTCTCCAGTCATATTCAGATGGGATTTCAGGTTCCAGTCTGAAGACAAAGGGATTACAAATCAGAAGAGACATCTAATTTCATCAACTAAATCATGCTTGCAAACAAAGCGCGCGCATACACACACACACACACACATACACACACACACACACACACACACACCCTGCCTGTTTTCATTTTCATTATCCCATCTGGCACTACCCAGATAAGAAAATAAGTAAAAAGAAATATTTTCCATTAGCCACTGGCATAAATCATGATTATTCTGACAGGTGTCTCAACAGTACCCACACCTGCGATACCAAGAATTGTAACGTTTATTGTGGGTTTGTTTACTATATGCCAGGCTCTTCTAGAACAGCTTGACTTAGGTTTTCTCATTTGTTTCTCAAAACATTCTTATGAGACAGACACCATTATTATCCCACGTTACAGAGAAAGATACCAAGGCACCACGGAGCTAAGTGGTCTAGCCGTGAGTAGTTTGAGCAGCACAACCCAACCCAGCTTGTGCTACTGAAGGCCTGCTCTCTGACTGCTGGAATCCTGGCAGTTTGATGGCAGAGAACTGCTTCAAAAAAATCCACAGCACCATCAATATGGAGCTAATAATAATCACAAATAACAGCAACTGGATATGTCTGTCCTTTCAACCAAGCATAGCCCGTGGTACCTGTCAAAGCCCTGCTTTCTTTTTTAATTATCATTATAAGTTCTGAGTACATGTGCAGATCGTGCAGGATTGTTACACAGGTATACACATGCTGCGGTGATTTGCTACACCCATCCCCCCATCATCTACATCAGGTATTTCTCTTAATTTTATCCCTTCCCAATCCCCCCACCCCCTGCTATCCCTCCCCTAGGCCCCCTCACCCCCCAACAGGCCCCTATGTTGGATATTCTCCTCCGTGTGTCCACATGTTCTCATTGTTCAACATGCACTTATGAGTGAGAACATGTGGTGTTTGGCTTTCTGCTCTTGTATCAGTTTGCTGAGAATGATGGTTTCCAGCTTCATCCATGTCCCTGCAAAGGACATGAATTCATCCTTTTTTATGATCATTAAAAAATCTGGAGACAACAGATGCTGGAGAGGATGTGGAAAAATAGGAATGCTTTTACACTGTTGGTGGGAGTGTAAATTAGTTCGACCATTGTGGAAGACAGTGTGGTGATTCCTCAAGGATCTAGAAATAGAAATTCCATTTGACCCAGCAATCCCATTACTGGGTATATATCCAAAGGATTACAAATCGTTCTATAAAAGACACATGCACATGTATGTTCCTTGCGGCACTGTTTACAAAAGCCCTGCTTTCTGTACCCATTCGAAAGGATGTATTTTTAACTTGAAGCTCCCATTCTGATTGAACGGAACCTCCCTATGTCCTGCAAACATAGCAGATTTGCTCAGGTCTTTTCTGTTTGGTTTGTCCTGCTCACATGCACCCTCCTCTCCACCTCCCATCGCTTCCTAACTAAAATGCTTTATCCTAAAACTGCTCATTCTAAGCCCTTCAGCCCACATTGAGTTCTTGCTTTCTCTTGTATTTTCTCCTCTATCCAGACACTGATGCTCAGACCCTGGAAGCTTTTCTAACTTTGAATAAAACAACTTCTAGAATTTGTCCTGGGCCATGGACTGTCTGGTCTATGACCTCCAGATGATGGAGAACTCCCGACCCATTTCCTCTTGGAAAGATGAGGTTTGCAAACTCCCCACGAAATCACTACACATCAGTTGAGGCTGGCTGTTCCTGGGGAAAACCCACTCAACATCGCCAAAGCCTCCACCCGCTTTCTAGCTCACCCCATAGATGATGGAAGCGTGTGGTCTCCCTTCTGCCCTATTGTGTGCACCCTATGATAAGGGGTCTGATGTATCTTTGTGTTTTTCTCTCTGATTTCTGTCCTTCTTGTCTATTGTACCAAACTCTGGCTGTTATTGTGCATTCACCAAGAGGTAAGTAGCAGATTCCGGGGAAAATCAGGCCTCTTCCCTGACTACCCAAGCAGAGTGATGAGACAGGACTTCTTTTCGATTCAGTCATAGTGTTTTCTGTTTCATGTAACACAGCTCTGCTCAGGAAAGGGTGGGCACCATGTTTCCTACCTAGTACAAGACTGATCAGGGGGCAGGCACTAACAGCACAAACACCATTTGTAGTTGGATGGAATTGAACAAACTCACCGAGCTGAGCATTTCTGCATCTGCAGCATCATTTGGAGAACACCAGGATACAAATCAGGTCCATTTTCTCACGTAAAACTCCCCACCCCTTGGTGCCTGAAAGCCACAGCTGACAACTGTTAGGAAGTACCAGCAAAAACCAGTGTCCATCCCTTTACCCTGAGTTGTGTGACTGCCCGCACTTCTACCCAGAGCCAAGTGAAAGCTTCCAGGCAATGAAAAAAATCTAGCCTCCAATATTTAGGTAAGGTACTAAGAGCTGTTTTGCATTCTGTTGCTCCCCTATCCTGCTCCCCAATTAGGGTTCCCTGCCATCTCCCTCCCCTTCCCTCGGTGTAGGCCCTGCAGGTATCTGAGGCTACTGCCTTGAAGTTCCCCCACCCCATAAAAACTGAGTGCTGAACGGCCCCCTCTCCTTGTTCTGCAATAGAAACACCCACGCAGGGCCCTGCTTCTTCAGCGGTTTAGTGCCCGCCGCTAGGAGACAAGGGGTAATCTATGGACTATTACGCAATTCACAAAATTCTTACTGTGCCCTTCTCAGGGAGAATTATGTCCTACCAGAGGAAAAAAAACCTTCACATATCATCAGTAAAATCTTTGTGAGCGCCGGGTGTGGTGGTTCACGCCTGTCATCTCAATGCTTTGGGAGACAGAGGCAGGCGGATCACAAGGTCAGGAGTTCAAGACCATCCTGGCCAACATGGCGAAACTGTGTCTCTATTAAAATACAAAAATTAACCAGGCATGGTGGTGGGTGCCTGTAATCCCAGCTACTTGGGAGGCTGAGGCAGGAGAATTGCTTGAACCTGGGAGGCAGAGGTTGCAGTGAGCTGAGATCACACCACTGCACTCCAGCCTGGGTGACAGAGCAAGACTCCATCTCAAAAAAATTTTAAAAAAAAATTTCTGAGGAACTTTAAAAAAAATTATTATTATTTTTAAACATTAGAAAAGCAACAGCATACTAGAGTATAATTAATTTTCATATACCCCTCATTCAAATTTTGACAACTGCTACTTATTTTTCATATTTACTCCATATCTATTTAAAAATTATTTCAATTTACATACAGGTACTAAAACATTGTGCCTCTAAATAATTCGGGATGCATCTTTTAAAAAAATCTCAGTGGAATGCTAAAGAAGAGAGATCCCAAGTTCTAGATGTTTTCCTGTATAACAAGTCTTTTCAACAAACCCCAATAGCATAAGCTTATCTATATAACTAACCTGCACATGTACCCCTGAATCTAAATTTTTTTTTTCAAAAAGGACACTGTCACATTTGAAAAATGAACACAATTTTCTAATCTCATGTATTAACTTCCCCTTACTCAAAAATGACTTTCATAGCTGTTTGGATAGATAAAGTTTTAGCCAAGGCCCAGGAAGCGCCCTTCATTGGTGGTAATGTATATTTCAACTCAGAACATGTCTGCCCCAGCAGCTCCCTGGCCCACTGCATGTTGCTGGCTTGCTGGAAAGAATGGACAAGTTGTTGCCTCCATGTTTCCACCTTCTGGATTTGTCTGGCTGTTTCCTCCTGGTGTCCATTAACTGGACACTCTGCAGCCTGTATCTGTTACACACTGAAAGTAAGACTGAACTTTTTAAAACTGTGAGTTCAGAGGACCTCCGACTGGACTGTGGTGGGTGCCTGCTGGTGGGTGATGGGGAAAGGCTGGGCGTTACTTGCAGCCAACCTTGATTAAGTTCAACTTACACACTTCTGGCATTACTTCACAGGTGACACTGGGCATCACAGGATGTCTGCTTGTCCCAGTGTGAGGGATGCAGAAATTGGTAGCTGGGTTAAGGCAGAGAGAGCGCCAGTGTTCTCCAGGATAAAGCCACATTTCTCCCCTTGCAATCAGCAGACGATCCCTAGAGTGACAGTTTAGCACCATGTAAATTCCCTGAGCTGACTGTATATCCATTCATGACATTTGCCTACATCAATTGTTTTTCTAACGATTTCTGCATTTTACAAGCAAGGAAGCAAGGCTCAGAGATGACCATTGGGTCGCTTAGTGAAATTGGTGGCTGAGAGGCTGGCCCGCCAGAGGTGGGATACTTGCCCACCTCCTGCCTAGTCCCTGGCCCACAGAAGTCTCATGATGAGAGAACCTTCAGGGCCCTGACAGAGTTAATGCATCATGCTTTGGTCCCATGAATCTGCCCAGGGGCCAGCTGAGAAAAGAAGGTAGAGAAGAGGGCTAAGGGACAAGTTGCCCCTTTATAGGTTTGGGTGAATACATTTTTAAATTTTCCTTTCGTTGTCCAGGTGCCATGAATTATTTATTTGTTATTAAATTCAACTGAATGAGATTTCAAAGACAATGAAACCTGAAGTTTAAATGAAACCAAATTACCACTCTGAGCTCCAGGTGGCCCTGACAGCCCACTTCCGTGAAGGGACCAGAAGGTGTTCCCTGAGTCTGAGGTGTCACCAGGCATGGAGAGTCCCTGATCAGCATCCAGGGCTCCAGAACAGGGAGCAACCCCTCACCAGGGCCACTGGGTCCCATGCGAGGCAGAGATCAAAAGATCCCTGGTAAGGTTTTCCAACCTCCATGTTCATTAAAAAACAAACAAACAAACAAACAAAACAACAACAACAACA
>NW_022436996.1:4809875-4839769 GCF_009761245.1 Sapajus apella
AGCCTGGGTGACAGAGCAAGACTCCATCTCAAAAAAATTTTAAAAAAAAATTTCTGAGGAACTTTAAAAAAAATTATTATTATTTTTAAACATTAGAAAAGCAACAGCATACTAGAGTATAATTAATTTTCATATACCCCTCATTCAAATTTTGACAACTGCTACTTATTTTTCATATTTACTCCATATCTATTTAAAAATTATTTCAATTTACATACAGGTACTAAAACATTGTGCCTCTAAATAATTCGGGATGCATCTTTTAAAAAAATCTCAGTGGAACGCTAAAGAAGAGAGATCCCAAGTTCTAGATGTTTTCCTGTATAACAACAGTCTTTTCAACAAACCCCAATAGCATAAGCTTATCTATATAACTAACCTGCACATGTACCCCTGAATCTAAATTTTTTTTTTCAAAAAGGACACTGTCACATTTGAAAAATGAACACAATTTTCTAATCTCATGTATTAACTTCCCCTTACTCAAAAATGACTTTCATAGCTGTTTGGATAGATAAAGTTTTAGCCAAGGCCCAGGAAGCGCCCTTCATTGGTGGTAATGTATATTTCAACTCAGAACATGTCTGCCCCAGCAGCTCCCTGGCCCACTGCATGTTGCTGGCTTGCTGGAAAGAATGGACAAGTTGTTGCCTCCATGTTTCCACCTTCTGGATTTGTCTGGCTGTTTCCTCCTGGTGTCCATTAACTGGACACTCTGCAGCCTGTATCTGTTACACACTGAAAGTTAGACTGAACTTTTTAAAACTGTGAGTTCAGAGGACCTCAGACTGGACTGTGGTGGGTGTCTGCTGGTGGGTGATGGGGAAAGGCTGGGCGTTACTTGCAGCCAACCTTGATTAAGTTCAACTTACACACTTCTGGCATTACTTCACAGGTGACACTGGGCATCACAGGATGTCTGCTTGTCCCAGTGTGAGGGATGCAGAAATTGGTAGCTGGGTTAAGGCAGAGAGAGCGCCAGTGTTCTCCAGGATAAAGCCACATTTCTCCCCTTGCAATCAGCAGACGATCCCTAGAGTGACAGTTTAGCACCATGTAAATTCCCTGAGCTGACTGTATATCCATTCATGACATTTGCCTACATCAATTGTTTTTCTAACGATTTCTGCATTTTACAAGCAAGGAAGCAAGGCTCAGAGATGACCATTGGGCCGCTTAGTGAAATTGGTGGCTGAGAGGCTAGCCTGCCAGAGGTGGGATACTTGCCCACCTCCTGCCTAGTCCCTGGCCCACAGAAGTCTCATGATGAGAGAACCCTCAGGGCCCTGACAGAGTTAATGCATCATGCTTTGGTCCCATGAATCTGCCCAGAGGCCAGCTGAGAAAAGAAGGTAGAGAAGAGGGCTAAGGGACAAGGTGCCCCTTCATAGGTTTGGGTGAATACATTTTTAAATTTTCCTTTCATTGTCCAGGTGCCATGAATTATTTATTTGTTATTAAATTCAACTGAATGAGATTTCAAAGGCAATGAAACCTGAAGTTTAAATGAAACCAAATTACCACTCTGAGCTCCAGGTGGCCCTGACAGCCCACTTCCATGAAGGGACCAGAAGGTGTTCCCTGAGTCTGAGGTGTCACCAGGCATGGAGAGTCCCTGATCAGCATCCAGGGCTCCAGAACAGGGAGCAACCCCTCACCAGGGCCACTGGGTCCCATGCGAGGCAGAGATCAAAAGATCCCTGGTAAGGTTTTCCAACCTCCATGTTCATTAAAAAACAAACAAACAAACAAACAAAACAACAACAACAACAACAAAAACGTTTAAAGCTGACAAATAATAACTGGATATATTTATGGGGTCCACTATGATGTTTTGATATACATACACATGTATGGAATGATTACATCAAGCTAGTTAGTATATCTGTCACCTCACAGACTTATCTTTGTGGATGTGTGGTGTACAACTGTTTAAAATCTACTCTTGGCAATTTTTGAAACATACATTACATTAGTATTAAATATAGTCACCGTGTTGTGCAATAGATCTCAAAAACATATTCCTCCTAACTGAAATTTTATGTCCTTGTACCAACATCTCCCCAACATACTGCCCTCAACCATCTCTGAGGTACACTCTGCCTCTGTAAGTTTGACTTGTAAGATTCTACACAAGTGACATCACGTGGTATTTGTCTGTCTGTGCCTGGCTTATTTCACGTAACACGACGTCCTCTAGGTTCACCCATGTTGTCACAAATGACAGACTATCCTGCTTTTTTAAGGCTGCATGCTATTCCATTGTGTCGTACACCACACATTTCTTATCCGTTAATCTGTGGATGAGCACTGGGACTGTTCCCAGATCCTGGCTATCCTGAACATGCTACAGTGGGCATGGGAATGCAGACATCTCTGCAACAAGCTGATTTCAGTTCCTTTGATTCTAAACCCAGAAGTGGGATTGCTGGATGATACAGTAATTCTATTTTGGATTATTTTTTTCTTTTTTTTTGAGAAGGAGTCTTGCTCTGTCACCCAGGCTGCAGCACAGCAGTGCGATCTCAGCTCACTGCAACCTCCGCCTCCCGGGTTCAAGCAATTCTCCTGCCTCAGCCTCCTGAGTAGCTGGAATTACAGGCATGTGCCACCATGCCACGCTAAGTTTTGTATTTTTAGCAGAGATGGGGTTTCGCCATGTTGGTCACACTGGTTTCAAACTCCTGACCTTGTGATCTACCTACCTTGGCCTCCCAAAGTGCTGGGATTACAGGCATGAGCTACCACGCCTGGCCCTATTTTGGATTTTTTAAAGAAGTCTCCACAGGTTTCCATATGGCTGTAAAACTCACATTCCCACTAACACTGTGTGAGGGTTCCCTTCTCTCCACATCCTCACCAACACTTGTTATGGTTCCACATTCACTTTTCAAGGTGAAATCCATTCTCAGCACTGCCCTGCTTCAAAGTGCTTGGTGTCTCTGTGTTGCTCTGTCCCTCACTTCTGGAGGCCCCCGATCTGAGCCTTCACCCATTCCCCACATGGTTCTCAATCCTTTCCTCCTGCCTTTCAGCCTCTTTTCTCTCCAGGGACTTTGCACCTGCTCTCACCTGTGCCTGGGTTGTGAGTGAGTTCCATTGCACCCTTCGTTCCCAGCCCAGCTGCTGCCTTCTCAGAGGACACACCTTCCCAGACCTTCACCCACGTGCTCCCCGACCCATCAGCCCCTCTCCCATTTTCTACTAATGTCAGGAGCATTCACATATCACCTATTCCTCCTCTACCTCTGCAAGAACACAGTATCAGCATGAGTGGCCACTGAGTCTCCGGCACACAGCCCAGTGCAGGGACAGAGCAATGGGTCCTGTGTTTGTTCAGCTGTTTCACCAGAATGTCAGTCAAGTCTGCCTTGCTCATCCCAGCACACGCCATGTCAACCGTCACATTCTGTAAACACACATCAATGATATAACACCTCGACTAGCAGTTGGAGAGGCAGAGGCTAGTCCTAGCTTTTCAGCTCCTCCTCTTAAGGAACGAAGCCCCTCATGAAGAAGTGAGGCAGACACATGAACGTCATTTTCACAACAGAAACACTTTTCACCAGGTAATGCCATGGGAGCAAAGAAGGAAGTAACCGAGCCTGGGGGAACTCATGATGTTTTCTGAATTAAGTTTTATCAAAGGCTCATAGGCATAGAGTCTGCTATCCTTTTCTCTCCTCTCCATGGGGGCTGTGGAGATGGAGTGGGCGGGCACAGAGTCTGTGGGAGCACAATGTATGAAGGGGAGTCACACAGTTCCATAGGTCACAGCTGGGCCCAGGGTGCACATGAGGGAGAGACCAAAGGTAAGACTGGAAAACCAGTTGGGGCCATGCCCTGAAGAGCCTACAGGGCAGACTTATCCTGATATGTTAGTCTGTTCGCATGTTGCTAATAAAGACATACCCAAGACTGGGTAATTTATAAAGGAAAGAAGTTTAACGGACTCACAGTCCCACATGGCTGGGAGGCCTCAAAATCATGGCGGAACGCAAAGGAGAAGTAAAGGCACATCTTACAAGGCAGCAGGCAAGGGAGCATGTGCAGGGGAACTGCCCTTTACAAACCATCAGCTCTTGTGAGGCTTATTCATTCTCATGAGAACGGCACAGGAAAGGCCACCCCCATGAATCAATCACCCCCTACTGTGTTCCTCCCAGGACTCATGGGAATTATGGGAGCTACAATTCAAGATGAGATTTTGGGTGGGACACAGCCAAACCATAGCACCTGACGACTCAACTTTTTAAAACTGTGAGTTCCGAGGACCTCAAAATGGGCTGTGGTGGGTGCCCGCTGGTGAGGGCATGGTGTTATCTGCAGCCAAGGCTCTGGTCACACAGGATCAGAAGCAGGCTCAGCAGTGAGCAGCTTGGGCAGGCCTGGAACCCCAGGCAAGTTGTGTCTGTGATTGGTTCTGTTATCAGCACACTTTTCATTTTGGGTTTTTTTTTTTTTTTTTTTTGGCCATCCCTCTCCTTGTTAATGATGTCAGCAAAGAAGAAACACATCACTCCAGGCCTGGTCCCTCCCACTTGCCTTCTTTGACACAAATATTCCTGACATCTTAGATTACCTGTCAGAAGGGCAAAGGGTGCAGTCAAATTCGGTCTTGTTTTTTCGGGTCTTTTTTAGACAAGGTCTCACTCTGTCACCCAGGCTGGAGTGCAGTGGTGCAATCCTGGCTCCAATGTAGCCTTGACCTTCTGAGTTTAAGCATCCTCTCACCTCAGCCTTTGGAGTAGCTGGGACCACAGGCGTGTACCACCACTCCCAGCCTCAAATCTGATCTCAGACCGAGTGTTTGTTATGCACAGGGTAAGAGCTGCAATGTGTACAGGCAGATGCCTACACAGGACAGGCCCAGAGGTGTCCCTGACAGCCAAAGGGTCCCTGAGAAAATACCATGTGTCCCATGTCCAGACCACCAAATAAATACACAGTAGCAGGCTGTTTTGAGATGCCACAGGATCTTTGAAATATGAATGCCATGCCTTGTCAGACATCAGAGCACCTTCTCTGATCTTACTGAAGCACGTCCCACCATGGGCACTGCACCTGACTTTGACAGAGTGTAGAAGGAAGAGCCCATTAGTCCTCCCCAGCCACATATCATACATGTCCAATTTTCTAGCCACTGACAAATGATCTTCATAAAATATGACTAAGTTGTTCAGGAAGCAAAAATTCCTCAAGGTCTAGCCAAAAACAAGATGAGAAAAGCACAACCCCTTCCCGTCTGGGTCAGCTGCATTTCCGAGTGATTATCCCTTAGCTACAGGTGACGTATATCCATGTGGAGGAGACTGTGACTCCAGAAAGGCAAGGCCACGTGGGTTCCATGGGGCCACGTGGATGTGAACGTGGCAAAGGAGGGACAAAGAGGAGTGAGCATCCATGGGTGGGCAACCGTGCTGGTCGGGAATCTCCAGAGGGACAGATCTACAGGATGTATATGTATACAGGAGGGAGCATATTAGGGAGAATTGTCTCACACTGTCACAAGGTGAAGTCCCACTATAGGCCATCTTTAAGCTGCGGAAGAGAAGGTGGTAGTGGCTCAGTCCAAGTCCAAAAGCCTCAAAACCAGGAAAGCCGACAGTGCAGCCTTCAGACCGTGGCCAAAGGCCGGAGAGCCCCCAGCAAATCACTGGTATAAGTTCCACAGTCCAAAGGCAGAGGAACCAGGAGTCTGATGTCCAAGGTCAGGAGAAGCTGAAGGAAGCATTCAGCACAGGAAAAAGAAGAAAGCCAGAAGAGCCAGCAAGTAAGCTTATCCTGTCTTCTGCCTGCTTTGTTCTGGCTGCACTGGCAGCCGAAGGGATGGTGCCCACCCACACTGAGGGTGGGTCTTCCTCTCCCAGTCCACCAACTCAAATGTCAGTCTCCTCTGGCAGCACACTCACAGACACACCCAGAAACAGTACTTTACCACCTATCTAGGCCTTTTTCCATCCAATCAAGTTGACACCTAATATTCACCATCACAGCAGCAGAGTTTTGGAAAACTGGAGAGGAAGGAGCTGTCCAGTGGTGTCCTGCAAGGCCAAGCAGGGGTGCAAATGTGCACGTTCCTGACATTTATAATTTCCCCTCCTATACTCAATGAGGTCCTTGCTTAGAGGACCACCAACATCTAAATTCGCTGAGAGTTTTCTCCCACAAGGAAAACACAGATGTTTTAGGCGAACCTAGCGCCATCAGCATGGCTGATGGAATGGAGTTGCTTTCTGCAACGAGCAGGTGGTTTTCGAAACAGGATGCAAAGAAGAGGCTTTCTGCGTGGCCTGTGCTTCTGTCAGAATCAGCTTTCTCAGGAGACGCTCCCCCGGAGCTGAGCAGTGCGACCTGCCCCTCTGCAATCCCCACTCACAGAGCACAGACCCCACTGGAGCAATAAATACTGTGACCAGGGTACTGCTTGGGGGCAGTAATTCAATGTCTGCTCAGAGGATGCAGGCTCCACAAGGCTAACCAGGCCAACCCACTGACCCCAGGGGGCTGCCCTCTGTGATTCTGAATGGGAGTATCACCCCAGGCCCTCAGAGGGCACCCTGTTCACTGCTCTCAGAATCTGATCGTATGTTGACTGGATCAAGACACTGATTAGCATTTCATACAATCCTGTGGATGGCTAGAAGTGGCAGGATTTTAGAGAGCTACAGTGTACATGATGGACATTAAGAGAGGAACAGCAATGACTAGAACATCAGGAGAAAGGAGGTGGAAGCGAAGCTAGGAAGCCAGGGCTGTCTGACAAGAAACAGAAAGAGGAGGTTTAGGGTCATCCATTCAGTTCTCCTCTTGGGATTGTTTTGATACATATGAATGTGCACAGATACAAGTTTATCCTAAGGAAGATACTAAGAAGTATGAAATGTTTTCACACGCAAGCTGAGGAGACAACGTGAGATCAAAGAAACATGCACATGGAAGAAAGAAGTGGCCGTCAAGAGGCAAGCCTGTGGCTGAATGCGGGGTCCCCCCAGAAAGCACAGAGGGGCTTTACGGAGACAGTACAGTGTGTGGGGGCCCCATCACCCAGGTAGCCTCAAAGTCCTAATAGTCCACAAGGGTGAGAGTAGCTTCATCTTTGAGGTCCACAGACCTAGAAAATCATGAAGGAGACAGGAACGAGGAATCCAATGTTTACTGAATGAATGAGTGACGAAGGAAGGAAGAAGTAAGACGGACATTCTTTATCTAAAGCTCCATGCAACGCCCTAGTTACAGAATGTAGAGGAAATTTTGTCTGCATATTTCTTGCCTATGACAACATTAAAAACATGGTTGATCATCCCTTCTCTGATAAGATTTCTTCACTTTGCTTCTCTGCTTTCCCTTCTAAATGTCCTGCTTTATTTACTCTTCTCTTTCCATCGTTTGGAATTATACCTATGTGTGCTGAAAGAAAGAAGGAAGGAAAGAAAGTAGAAAGGGAGAGAAGGAGAGGGAAACGGGGGGAGGAGGGGAAGAGAAAGAGTGAAATCACAAATATTTACTGAGCCCTAGGCTCTAGCCGGGTACTTGCACAGTAAATAAGGCAGGTCTGTTCTCTCTGGGTTCTTTGCAACTGCAGAGAAAGCTGCACAATCCCAACACCGCACTGTCTGTTGTGGTAGAATTAAGCACAGGATGAGGCTGGAGTGCACAGGATGAACAATTGATCTGAATTGTAAATTACAGAGGAAGCTTTCCAGAACACCACGTGGCACGCAGGGCAGTGAGTGTCCAGCTGGGCAGTTAGATACAAAGACCTGGAGGCAAGAGGTGGACCTCTGGAGGGGTGGAGGGGCCGAAGAGGTAAACACAGGACAAACCACAGCTCTGTGAGGGGCACCGTCGGCAGGACCAGCAGCAGGCTTCAGGGTGAAGGGGAGGGGAGCCTCGTCTGGGGTCTTGGCGGGGAAGAGCTGGGGCTGTCTTCACAGCAGAGGTGGTTTGATGCATGTCTTGAAGACCCAGTGGGATTTTTGTGGATCAGTGAGTGCAGACGGAAGGGAAAGTCCATTTTAGAGAAAGTGGATCATCACCAGCAGGCCACACCTGTGCGGCGTGTGCAGTGTGTGTGGGAAACCTCCTGGGTGGATGCGTGGCTTAACTGCTGGCTGTAGGGAGGGAGGAGTCTGGAAAAGCATGTTGGGATCAGACAGAGAAAGATCACAAACCATCCTAGGGGACATGGGGGGCATCTGCCAGCAGCATGGAACCCCTAGAAAGGCCAGAGCAGACGATCTGGCCCCAGTGTGGCTCCACAGAAAGGGCTGGAGGAAAGGCAGGAAGGGAGGAGAGGAAGGGGCAGGTTTGAGAGGGTCTGGGAGACGGTGGAGACGCCAGCTCACCAAAGCGAGAATTGGAGTGGAGCAGAGGCTCGGTACGATGGGGGATGGGGAGAATCATCCAGAAAAGTCTGTTGCATGAGGCAGAGAGAAAAGTGAAATTGCTCTTCAGGAGCCAGGGAGGAGTTAAGAACAGAAGAAAAGGAAATAGGCAAAGACAGGCAGGTGGTCTTCAATTCTATATAAGGACTTAGAGAATAACTGTGGGATTTTTTTTCAGTACGTGTTCTAAGGGAATTCCCTCTCAGTTTGTAAAAGTAGCAGTTCTGTAAAAAACAAATAAAAATAGGAAATGAAATCCCACTTGTACTCTGGAAGTTTATCTGTCTCTATTATAATCTAGTTAAAACCTTTTCCATGAACTCCAGATTCACACGTTCCCTTCAGTACCCAACAGCATCTCAAACTTCACAGACCAAACGTGACCCTAAGCCTGTTCCTTTCTCAGCATTCCCAACCTAAAAACAAGGGCTATCTCCACACTTCCAGCGACTCGGCCGGAAACCCGACTCTCTTGCTCCCTGGTATCCCACATCCGGTCCGGTGGTGAATCTTGGCGAGTCTCCTCACAGAATATTCTCTCGGTGCTTTCACCCACCGCTGCCACCGGGGCCACGCCAGCACCAGTTCTTGACTTGATGACTACATAGCTTCTCAAATATCAACCACCACCCATCCCAGAGATCCATCTCAGATGAGGAGCCTCTTTCTTTACACCTTCCAGCAGCTGCCCAGCTCACTTTGGTTAAAAACAAAATCCTTAAATAACAGCCAATAGGCACACACGGTCAGGCTCTTGTGACCACTCCTCAGCCACGATGGCCTTCCTCATGCTCTTGTACAGACTGGGCCCCACCTGCCCCAGGGCCTTTGCACTTATTTTATTACAAAAACACTTTTCCCCCAGCTGGCCCATGGTGGTTCACTCCCTTGCTTCATTTCCCTACTTGGGCAAATGTGAACTTTTCAGTGTGACTTCTTGGCCACACTTTTAATAATTTTAAGCCATTTCCCTAACCCTCTATATTCATCGTCTGATTTTTTTTCCTTTTATAATTTATTATATGCAGTAATTTTTACTGATTCATTTGCTTTTGGTCCCTGTGTATTGGAATATGAAGCTGAGGAAGACAAGGATTTTTGTTACTCGCTGCTGTATCCAAAGTGCTCAAGACAGTGCCCAGTGCCTGCAATATATTTGGTATTCGATCAATATTTATTTGTGAATGAGTGGCTTATGAGGTAAGTCTTTAGCTTCATTTTTAATATAAATTGGCATGATTGCAATTTCATGTATAGGGTACAGGGTAATCGAGTCAGTTATCCTGTATTCTCTACTGAGTCAAATGATCCCCTAGCCTTAAATAGAGCAAAGCTCTATTTTCTCTCACTGAATTTACATTTTTACTCTCTGCAAAATATATGCCTATCTTCCTAAAAATCATAAATCTTTCCACTGCATCAGTATATTAAGTCAAATCCTGATGTGATTGTTTGCAAAACAAATTTAAAGGCTGTTTAGTTTCTGGCTGTCTGACCAGATGGGCATGATTTACTTTTAGAGTATAGACATTTTATGGGGCAAGAATGAGTTTAGATATTTGTTTTATTTATACAGACATTTAGAAGTGGACATTTACTAGTGCAAGTATCATGATCCATTTCCTGCAAGGAAAGGTTAAGGGCGTATATATCACTGCCAAATGCAGCAGCAATCATAGAGGCTCCCACAACGGACATTCCTCTCTTTTCTTCTTGAGATGGATACTGAAATGCAGGTGCACTATAGACATCCACCGTCCTTCTGCCCTCAGTAACATAAAGGAAAGGGGCACATAACCCTGTGGCAAGCTGAGCCAACACCTAGAGCTTAATGTTCTAAGCGAAAAGCAGGGCAATTCCCTAGGAGATCTGTCTCCAGACCACAGTGCGTTAAGCAAAGTCTTTGTCAACCTTTCCTTCTTGGAGGCCCCTCCAATTACCTGCCTACACCCGAGTCTCACTTTATTAACTGACTCTCCTGAAAATTTGCAGTGATTTAAAAAATATGACTACGAATTATTTGATTCATGTATGAGTCCACTCTCACACAGCTAATAAAGACATACCCAAGACTAAGTAATTTATAAAGGAAAGAGGTTTAACTGGCTTACCATTCAGCATAGCTGGGGAGGCCTCAGGAAACTTACAATCAGGGTGGAAGGGGAAGCGCACATGTCCTTCTTCACATGGTAGCAGGAAGGAGAAGTGCTGAGTAAAAGGGGGAAGGCCCCTTATAAAACCATCAGATCTTGTGAGACTCACAATCACGAGAACAGCATGAGGGTTGGCGTCCCCATGATTAAATTACCTCCCACCACGTCCCTCCCACAACACGTGGGGATTATGGGAGCTACAGTTCAAGAAGAGATTTGGGTGGGGACACAGCCAAACCATATCAATATCTCCCCCTTCAAGAGGTGGAGCCTTGTGTCTGGGCTTGACTCTATGAATTGCTCCTAATGACTATGGCAGAAGTGAGTGGACGTAACCAAAAAGACTGGGTCACAGGAAGGGGCTGCACTGCTGTCCTCATCAGTCTCCCTCCCAAGACTCCCTCAGTCACTTGTTCTAGGAGATTCCAGATGCCCCATGATGAGGAAGGGCCCACGTGGCAGTACCCAAGGCCTCCTGCCAGTGTCCACACGAGAGAGCCTACTCCACAAGCCTTTGGGTGATGGTTACCTCAGCCAGCGCTGCCTGCATGCTCCTGGAAGGCTGGAGCCCATGCCACACCCAAATCCCTGCTACCTAGACCAGTAACAAATGTGTGCAGTTTTAAGCCACTAAGTATTAGTAGCATTAAGTATCTAATATCTAGTATCCAATAGTGATAATGCTGTATTTTAAACACATAATCATTCTGTTTAGCAAAATCATCTGGAGCACAGAGGAATTTGATCATGTTTTACATTCCCAAGTTTACTGAGCATGCTCAGTGTGTGAAGCACCGCCCAGGCATGCTGGAGCTGCAGCATTAAATCAGACGGGTCCTGCCCTCTAAGGGCTTGCAGCACAGCAGGAGAGCGGAGCAGTGTCCTGCACCCAGAGGCCTTGGAATGAGTAATCATTGCTGCTGCTTCTGCTGTTGTCAGACTCAGCCTCTTCTCTCATGAGTTGGGTCAACATAAGCCCACCTCTGAGGCTGTTTGTAGCACACTGGCTTTGTAACCGCTGATGGGAGACCGAGTGGCTGACTGTGGGTGTGCAATCGGCTGGTTCAGGTGCACCCAGGCTACAGCAAAGTGAGTGACCCACATGGCAGCCAAAGCTGACGAGACTGCCAGAAGCCAGCCAGGGGAGGTTGGGCATTCTGCACAGCAGGCTGTGGACCTGGGGACAGGCAGCTGCAGGGAACGCCAGGCCTGTTCCACCCCCTCCACCTGCGAGGGGGGCACATGGTGAATCCCCAACAAAACTGTGGGTCTCTCCTCTCAGAAGTTCATCTATTTGTCAAGCCAGCCTTGCTACATAACCAGAACTTCCCGGTTATGCAGGTTGAAAACCATACCTGGTTTTCTAAAAACATAAATCACGTTGATCTTTGTTGTTGTGATAAATATAATTGATGCTAATTGGAAACATCTGGAATAATATAGAAAGGATAAACTAGAAATTATTGTTTAATCCTAATTTCACACGCACAATCAGCCAATCTAGTATAATCAATATAGTACTTTTTACTCATATTTTAAATCTATTATTTATAAGATTTGGTCTCTATATGTAATTTTAGATTTTATTCCCCCATTGGTTTTCACTTAATGTTGTAATATAGAGATTTTCTTAAATAAAAAAAATTCTTCCAAAGAATGTCTTTAATTATGACATATTTTATTATGCATACATAGCACAAATACCAAGATTTAAAATGTTTTACTTTATAATCCAAAAGCATAAAGGAATTGCCTCAATAGCACCTTATGTACACTAATGATTTCCTTTTACTGACTTGCTTAACAGGTCCGTAATCACTCTTACATAAATACCCACTGTTGCCATTTACCTCTTACCATTTTCCAGAACTGGAACTACCAGGTTGGTAACTGGAGAACTTTATCAAGTTAACTCAATGTCCCTGAAAAATTTTTGTTATCTGTAGAAAAGGGTTATGGAATTATTGACTGCATTTCACTATAATACACACCACTGAGTTGACAGCACTGTAGATAAATCTTTGTGTGCATAAAAAGACACAGTGAGGCCACCACCCAGATCCTACTCACTTTCCACGACACTGAGCCACCTTCTTGTTCTAAGTCACATAAGTCATTAAGGGTCTTTTAAAAGTTCTAATGTCACCTCTGAAGTCAGCACCACCCAAGTTGCCCACCACCTGGGCAACAGCAGAAACCAGGAGAAACATCACACATCAGCTCTGCTCCTTCCACTTCTCAGCCTGCAGCTTCTAGAGCTCTCATCTGGCACTCGGCTCCCAGAGTGAGTGTGAACTCTGAGCGACACCCACACCCTCCCTTGTAAATCTGCTCCAACAGGCTCCCCTCCAGGATGCCCTCCCTTCTGTGCAGCCCTGCCACTGCAGCAGGCCTTGCACACACTGCCAGACGATGCCCAGGAAAAATGGCAGTGCCAGAGCCATGAGCGTCACAGAGGGTCTCAGGGACATGCCAAGGCCGCCTCCCCGGAAAAGGCACAACACCGGAAAAGACCTTGTGAAGGCCTCTTATTTTCCCCTCCAAATGCTGTCTCTCGCTTGGGCTCTTGTTGAGTTGGGGGCTTGTTGGAAGAGCAGGTGAAGGCCCAGATGCTGGGGTATCCCCTTTCAATTCTTTTTGCTCAATTAGTACTGACACTGATTTAGGGGAAAAATATTATTTGAAAACACAGAGGTTCCCTTGGCTTTGATCCTACACAGGCAGAGATATTTCCAAGTAGAGACATCCAAACCCCACAGGCTGATGAGTGCCCCCTCCAGGAAACGTTCTCTTAATTTAGACTTTGCGGTTCCTCCTGTGGAGATATTGTCAAAAAGTTACAGTAGTGGATACTACTGTATCATTTCTGCCACATGTTCAGAGATCTAAGGCGTAACCCACACCCACAACAAGCTTACAGGTGTGAGCCTGGATCCAGACAGGTGCCCTGTTCCTAACTCTGGTCTCTGATGTGTGACTTAAACCGGGTCTCAGTTTCTTTGCTCACAGATGTGGATCCCAGGAGCTGCCTCAAACACTTGGAGGCATGAATGGTTCTAAATCTCGCATGCCACGCCTGACACATTAACCCCCATTCTCTTCACTATCTGGGGTGAACCAATAGACAGCGACGTAGCCTGGGCAACGCACGTCCTGCACCAGGGCTGTGCAGATACTGAGAGCTCCTCTCTGGAGTGGAAATCCCCACAGGATACTTGCAGAAAGGAGATGGCCAGGAAGTCCCAGGAAGATGCAGAAAGTAGAAAGCGGGGGCAAGAGTGAGAAATTCTTGCTCACCAGTGAGGCAGGAAGGGGCCTCTGAGCACATGTTGTGAGAACCACACGTGCACAAGTCCTCACCAACTCACTCTCAGCAGCGAGGCCTGCCAACAAGGAGCCACGGGCTCACACAACTGACGCTCAGACAGCATCACCCTACCTGGACGTGCTTCTGCTGTGCATGCCAAAGGTCAACTATATGTCCCATGGGAGCCATACGGGGACACAGCTGGCTCTAGAAGATGACACTGATGTAGGCTGGAAATCAGCCATTCCACTCTCCTTGCCTCAGAGAAGGTAAGAAATGAGAATTCTGCACCCTCTCCAGCTCTGACCAGGCCTTGCAGCCACGCCTCTTCTTCACAACCACGAGATCACTGCAAAAACAGCTCAGGACACAGAGCCCAAATCCTTATTCCAGAAAACATGAGCAGAAACACGCAGCTCTCCCAGTCACGACATCACACCACACCGAATCACACAGACATGGAAAACCCCACCAAGGCTCTTCCCTAATAACTCAACTGCCCTCATGGCAACAGTGCTAACTTTCCCTTGAATAGCCGACAGAGCCGCGTGTGGATGGGAACACCCCCCCGCCCTGTAAATCAGTGTTTATGGATTTGTACTGCAAAGCATCCCAGGAAACTGCACACTAACTGGCCTAGGATGATCTTGCATCTATTATGAACCGAACGGCCCATTCATCAAGGAGGAGTTTTCCTGGGGATACCGCCTATCTAGCTAGGATTCAATATATGTATTTTGTATACATGTATTTTAAAGAGATAATTCCTAGTCATCTTAATTGTTCAACATTCTTTTCCCAGAGCCCCCTTTCTCAGACTTTGAAATTGCTGCAGAAAACCTCACTCTTTTATGCCAGCAAGGATTAAAGGAAACATCCTTAGCCCAAACATGAAAGGAACTTTAATAGAAAGCACAGTGTAAGGGGCACACACAGGACCCAGGGTGGGAAGGACACGTGGCAGGATCCCCCCACCCACACCCACACTGCAGGTGCCACACAGCCGTGCCGTGGCTCATTCCAGAGTTCCCCTGATGAGCCAAATGCCTCCCTGCCTCACGCCTGCATTTACTAACTTCAGAAGACAGGACCACAGGCGGAAAGAAGTTGGAATAGGGAGATGTCGTAGCTCCAAGTGGGGGGACACAGCCTCAACAGAAGTGTGTGTGTGTGTTGTGTAATGCATGTGTGGTGTCATATGTATGTGTGTGTTTGTGTGTGTGGTATGGTGCATGTGTGTTTGTGGTGTGTACAGTGCGGTATATGGTGTACAGTGTTTGTGTGTTTAGGTATGTGTGTTATGTGTGATGTTTGCATTTGTGTGTGTGGTGTATATGATGTGGTATGTGTTATGTGGCGGTATAATGTGTGCAGTGTCTGTGGTGTGTATGATGTGGTATGGAGGATGTGTGGCATGTGGCGTGGTATGCGGTGTGGTATGTGATGTGTGGTGTGTATGATGTGGTATAGAATGAGTGGCATGTGGTGTGGTATGTGGTGTGCTGTGTGTGGTATGTAGGATGTGTGTTATGTTGCGCATGTGGTACACAGGGTGTGTAGTATGTAGTGTGTTACGTGGTATGTGTGTGTGTGATGTGATGTGTAATGTGTGTGTGGTTTGATGTGTATGTGTGGTATGTAGGATGTGTGTCATGTGCATGTGGTACACAGGGTGTGTAGTATGTAGTGTGTTACATGGTGTGTGTGTGTGATGTGATGTGTAATGTGTGTGTGGTTTGGTGTGTATGTGTGGTAAGTGGTGCAGTGTGTGTGGTGTATGTGTGGGTGTGGTGTGGCCTGTGTGTATGCAGTATGTACAGTGTGATGTATGGTGCATGGTGTCCATGGGTGTAGATGCGTGTGGTGTGTGTAGTTTGTGTGTGGTGTATACAATGTGGTATATGGGGTTTGTGTGGTATGTGGTGTAGTATGTTATGGGGTGTGTGTGCTGTGTGTGTGTGTGGTATGTAGGATGTGCGGCATATGCTGTGTTACGTACTGTGTGCTGTGTGTATGGTGTGTATGATGTGGTATGTAGGTTGTGTGGCATGTGATGTGGTATTTGGTATGCGTGTGTGGTGTGTATGATGTGGTATGCTGGATGTGTGGCATGTGGTAGTATGTGTTATGAGGCGTGTGCTGTGTGTGGTATATAGGATGCATGTTATGTGGTGTGTTATGTGGTGTGTGTGTGTGCATGGTGTTTGACGATAAGACTGGTGCTTGTCACCTGCCCACGTGCTAAAGTCGGAAATATACAGAGAAGATCAGCGTAGCCATAGCTCTTGCACAAGAGCTCGTGAAGGCTCCATATTTTTGCAGAATGCCAACTAACAGGCGTAGACAGAGAAATGAAGTTAGAAGATTGCCGTTTGACAACACTGTGATAACACTTGGCTCAGGTGAGAATCATCAATGCATGCCAAAACTAGGAGGTGAAAATTTGATGAATCAAAAGATATGAATACAGGCTGAAAGAATGTCCACACAAATGACTTGTTCATTTCGAAGGAAACAGAGCAACCTCACAGTGGGAAACCTACAGACGCCACCTTAAACAAGAGATCAAAATGCCCACCTCCAGCAGGACACATGGATATCGTGCGCCTCTTGAGACGCATGTCAAGGACACAACATCACTTCTCTAGGATTCTGGGCAAAATTCTAATTATCAGGAACATCAAACAAATAATAGTGATAGGCACTATACAGAAAACCTGTTCTGTCCTGAAAAATTTAAAGGTCATAAAAGGCAAAGAAAGAGGGAGGAAATATTCCAGTTGAAAGGAGATTGAAGAGACAGAGCAATACACACACCGGGCGCCTGGGTGGCTCCTGGACCGGGGTGGCGGTGGTCCACAGTGCGCAGGGAGCAGGTGAAGCTGGAATGAGCATGCTGGGTTAGACACCGACACTGTGCCAACTCCAGACACCCCAGTTCTGGTCGCCGTACTGTACCTCTGTAAGAAAATGATCTCTTAGAGAGAAAAGAATAAAGTGAATGGAGCAAGATGCGAATAATTGGTCATCTGAGTAGAAGCCATACATAGGTCACAGCATTTTTGCAGCTGCTCTGTAAATTTAAAATTCCACCTAAATAAAGAGCTACAGTACGCAGGTGTGCGAGCAGGTAGGCAGAGGGGCCAGTCTGCGAGAATCCCTTTCTGCATAAGCACAGCTCCCCTCCCTGATGTCATGTCATGGATAAACAAATACAACACCCTGGAGATTGCAGAGAACCACCAAGGGGGAGCCCATCATCTCAATCTCTGTGATGTCCACATGTCCTAGATGGAACTTGACTTGAGACTTTTGCAAAATTCTGCCTCTTCCGAACCTTGCTTTGGACAATTTATAAAGCTGCATAATGAACAAAACGCTGGGGAGTGGATGACCACGTCACCTCCTTGCATCATTGAGGCAGTCTCTTCATCTGCTACATCGGGAGGGTCAGAGCTGACCACGAAGGAAGCAGGGGCAGTGACACTGCCCTATCTCCTGAGGCCACGTGGTGAGAGGGAGAAGAGGAGGCGAGGAAGGCAGGGCAGGGGGGCCCCTTCCTTTCTCTTAGGGACCCCTGCTCTCTGCCTGTGCTCCTCCATGTCAGCTTCACCAGTTTCTACTCTCTGTCCCTCAAGCAAAAAACTGCTGTTGTTATACTGGAAAGGACTTTCTTAAATGTTTCTGATGGGACACAGTTAACACAGCAGGCTCTCTGCCACCTACAAACGAGAGAACATGTTTTCTTCCTACAAAGAGGGCTGATAGAAACTTTTCTTCTGCCAGGGTTACAAGAAATGCATTCAGATAACCCAGGAAGCAGAAATCGGCCCAGCTCTGAGAAGTCTGCCCAACAGAAAGCCTTAGACCACTCAAAATATGAAAGCCCTTGGCTATACAATTGAGACTCTATCTGCAGCCCTGAGAAATTCCTGGAGGTTTCTAAGCAGGGGAGCCGGAGGATTCCTATATGCTGTGAGTGCCCACTGATCACGGGCTCTGTTTCTTTCCTTTTTCCTTCAAGGCGATGGCTCAGTTCTTCTGGGAACCTAAAGCCTTCCCAATAAATATGATTGAATTGCACAGAATTGAATTTGAAAAGTAGCCACACAAACTTCAAAGCTCCAGGCTAGTGTGGGAAAAAGCTTAAGGACAGTAATTTAAAGTAGGTGAGTAAAAGCCAAGAATTGGATTCAGCTTTTTCTCACCAGTTCCATCTGCGGTTCCTGGTGCCCTCAACAGCCCCCTGAGCCTCCGTACTTCTCAGCTCAACGGACCAGAAGCAGCAAGCCCAGCCTCTGCAGGAGCCTCTGTGGACAATAGTGGTGGTGGTGGCGGCTTTACATTCCTGGAAAAATACACTTTTTGATACACAAGGGATCCTATTTAAAATGAAACATTTTTCAAGGTTTTATTCTTCCTGTTACAGATGAGAATACAAACCTTAGTTTTCATAACATACTTCCCAATAGGCAGACCCACGTATTCAACTAAATGCAAGAGGATTTCAATGTTTCAAGCCAGTTAGCAACTGGACCCTAAGCTACACAGAACCTAAACCTGTGTTTGTGGGCCAGCAGCATATTAGCTCACTGGAGCATGTGGCCAGTTGGCTCACCATGTGAATTTGCAGGTCAAGAGACAATGTTAGCACAGATTAGGGCAGAAACCCCGTCTCCACTGACAAGGAGGGTTCTCGAAGCATGAAGACCGGGAAAGATGAAGCCTACTTTGCTGCTCACCACTCGGCAAATGGTTCCAGGGACAGTGATCCACATAGCACGCGCTTTTGCCCAGTTCCACGGCCCCAGGCCTGGAAGAGTCTGAGGAAGCGAGGCTTCAAAGGCTTGCTTCTCACATCTTCACAGACATAGAAATGGAGGGGAGGAAAGGATGCTGCCTTTCTTATGATACTTACAACAAAACAGTCGGGTCTCACTTGAATTTCTCACAATAAAATATATGGCCTTGAGCCGTAAGCATTGAAATCTCTCCAGGTGGACCGGCCTTAGGACCCTCTAAGAATGGTGATTCTTAACTGAGGGGTTTTGACACTTGATAATTGTGTTAATGAAATCTGCTGCTAATAATGATTAAAGTCTTGCTCTGTAACTAATGTATTTAAAAAATAAACCAGAGAAGATTGAGGTTGATTCCTTAGATAACTTCATTCTGATTTGCTTGCATTTCAGGTCGATTTCATGAGTGGGGTGGAGTTTCAGTGCATGCATGAGGACTGTTCTGGGAATGAGCTGTGCACATGGCTGCTGTCGGTCTCGGATGCCATGGGTCACGGATGCCATCGGTCACAGATGCCGTCGCTCATGGATGCCGTCGGTCACGAATGCCGTGGCTCATGATGCTGTCGGTCACGGGTTACAGACGTCGTCGGTCATGGATGCCGTTGGTCATGGTTACAGATGCCGTCGGTCATGGATGCCGTCGGTCACGGATGCTGTTGGTCATGGATGCTGTGGGTCACGGATGCTGTCGGTCATGGATGCCGTTGGTCACGGATGCCATTGATCATGGATGCTGTGGATCACGGATGCTGTCAGTCACAGATGCCGTCAGTCACGGATGCCGTCAGTCACCGATGCTGTTGGTCATGGATGCTGTGGGTCATGGATGCTGTCGGTAATGGATGCCATTGGTCACGGATGCTGTGGATCATGGATGCTGTCGGTCACAGATGCCGTCGGTCACGGATGCCATCGGTCACAGATGCCGTGGGTCACAGATGCTGTTGGTTGTGGATGTTGTTGGTCAGTCGTGTGTATGGCGCAACCAGGCAGGGTGAGCCTCTGACTAGTGCAAGTCACCTACTCTGGGACAGGCACTGCCTTTGATACTTTACATTTGTGGTCTCATTTAATACCCAAGACAGTACTGTGAGACAATTATTATTGTCCCCACGTTACGGGGAGATCTGAGGGGTGTGGTGAGCTGAGCAAAGCCATTAAGTTAGAAAATGATAGAACCGGGGCTTGCCCTATGTCTACTTATTTCTAAAATCCACATTCTTTGCTGACACCTCACTACCTCCATCTGAGGCAGAAATCCCCTCCCCAGCAGTGGCAATAATTGGACAGCAGTCTCTATTTGAATGTCTTAAACGAAAGAAAAATCACAATTCCTGGAGACTCACCTTCCACTTTTTAAACACTCCTGGAAATACTGGACTTGGGTTGAGCTAAAACCCTCTTTACATCCCTCCAGTTAGTCCAAGTTACGCTGTCTTGAGTCACTCTCGAGAAATCCAATTCTGCTTCTGTGACATAGATCCTGAATTGTCTGAGGACAGTTTTGCAGGGTACACAACTTTAGTGTTTTCAACAACCACTCCTCCCTCCATGAGGTCCTGGCTCTGCGCTGTCCAGGCTGGACGTGCTCTGAGCAGCACCCTTCTGCAGGGCAGGGACACTCTCCACTGCACTGCCTGATGCCACGCGTGGCTCCAGTGCATCTGAAATGTGGCCAGTGACAGAGCAACTGTTTTAAATTGTTGTTAATTTTAATTATGTGAAATGTAAAATATCCACATGTGGTTAGAAGCTACTGTGTCAGAGAGCACAGATCTGGACCTCCTCCGGAAAGCACAAGTTTCTCTTAAAAATGTGTCTCCTATGTTTGTTGGCCTCATGTATGTCTTCTTTTGAGAAGTGTCTGTTCATATCCTTTGCCCACTTTTGAATGGGCTTGTTAGTTTTTTTCTTGTAAATCTGCTTTAGTTCTTTGTAAATTTTGGATATCAGCCCTTTGTCAGATGGGTAAACTGCAAAAATTTTTTCCCAATCTGTTGGTTGCCGATTCACTCTAATGATTGTTTCTTTTGCTGTGCAGAAGCTGTGGAGTTTGATTAGGTCCCATTTGTCTATTTTGGCTTTTGTTGTCAATGCGTTTGGCGTTTTGGTCATGAAGTCCTTGCCTACACCTACGTCCTGAATGGTTTTGCCTAGATTTTCTTCTAGGGTTTTTATGGTGTTAGGTCTTATGTTTAAGTCTTTAATCCATCTGGAGTTAATTTTAGTGTAAGGTGTCAGGAAGGGGTCCAGTTTCTGCTTTCTGCACATGGCTAGCCAGCTTTCCCAACACCATTTATTGAACAGGGAATCCTTTCCCCATTGCTTGTCATCACTGGTCATCAGAGAAATGCAAATCAAAACTACATTGAGATACCATCTCACGCCGGTTAGAATGGCGATCACTAAAAAATCTGGAGACAACAGATGCTGGAGAGGATGTGGAGAAATAGGAACACTTTTGCACTGTTGGTGGGAGTGTAAATTAGTTCAACCATTGTGGAAGACAGTGTGGCGATTCCTCAAGGACCTAGAAATAGAAATTCCATTTGACCCAGCAATCCCATTACTGGGTATATATCCAAAGGATTACAAATCGTTCTACTATAAGGACACGTGTACACGAATGTTCATTGCAGCACTGTTTACAATAGCAAAGACCTGGAACCAACCCAAATGCCCTTCGACGATAGACTGGATAGGGAAAATGTGGCACATATACACCATGGAATATTATGCAGCCATCAAAAATGATGAGTTTGGGTCCTTTGTAGGGACATGGATGAACCTGGAAACCATCATTCTCAGCAAACTGATAGAAGAGCAGAAGATCAAACACCCCATGTTCTCACTCATAGGCGGGTGTTGAACAATGAGAACACATGGACACAGGGAGGGGAGCACTACACACTGGGGTCAGTTGGGGGCAAATAGGGGAGGGATGGTGGGGGGTGGGAAGCTGGGGAGAGATAGCAAGGGGAGAAATGCCAGATGTAGGTGATGGGGAGGAAGACAGCGAATCACACTGCCACGTGTGTTCCTATGCAACAATTTTGCATGTTCTTCACATGTACCCCAAAACCTAAAATGCAATAAAATAAATAAATGGGAAAAAAAAATGTGTCTCCTGGATGTGAGCACAGTACTCCATATGTAACTGGTCATCACTGTGCCTCTATCCTACAGACTCCATAGCACTGCTGCCCAGAGGCCACATCCCCCACTGACTCATCTTGCACTGAGACTCAAGTGCAACCTGGAAGACCTTTGCATGTCTGCTGCTATCAAGCCCCATCTCTCTCATTTTTATTCGGCTTCAGTTTCCAAATAGGGCTTAGATGAAGGCAGTAACTAGCACAGCTGGGGAGAGTTGTCTGAATTGCGTGGACCTGGATGAGCAGGGAATGGGCTGCCCCCGCAAGTCACGGTGTTTGGAAGCCAATAACCCTTGAAAATGGAGTTCACCAAGTGGCAGTTCTCAGAAAGCCAGTAGTGTCTCAGAAGAGAGGAGACCCAACATGTCAGGGAAGACAGCAGACATCCTGACTGGGGCTGCCATGTGATGGGCCAGAATGGAATGCAGCTGCTGCAGCCCAAGCCCCGCTGGGTGAGAAGTGGAGATATTAGGCAGGCAGAGGGCACAGCCCCTCCCAGAGCAAAGCCCTAAAAGACAGTCAAGGACTCTGCTAAGCCAAGTGGATGGTTGCTTCCATTTCAGTAGGTGCTGTGCCATGAGGGGGCTTCCCATCACTCCATCATGCCAGAAGTGTCATGATACTGGCTGAGAGGGCAGATTCCAATGAGGGAATATGAATCTGTCCTCCACCCCAGCACATCTGAGAAGACACAAAGAGGCACAAGAACCAGGCACTGCCGCAGGTCTGCGCATTCAGCGAATGCCCGTGGAATTTTCCAGCACGGCACTAAGTGCACTTTGGAGACCTGGCATTTGTAGAAGGCCCCTGTTCTCAGGATGGGATGTCACTCCAATGACCTTACATGCATGTGTGTCTATATGTACGTATTTAATAATCCCCAAATGCAGTAGCTTTGGATAATAAACACCTTTGAGCTTTTTTGAATACCACCCCATGTTTACTTGGCCACTGAGCTGTAAAATTTAACAAATTATGCCCAGAGAACCAAATCTGGGTAGAAAAGCAAGAACAGAGCAGCAAAGGACCAGAGGGCCTTTTAAACTAACAGCCCTCATTCTCTTCTAGCCTGGAACAGGAACGGACAGAGAGAAACACCGGAGAAGAAAGATCATTCAGTGTTTAAAAGGCTCTCTAGCTGAGTGTGGCTTTTAGTGAGAGGTGCCCTCCAAGGTCCCTGGCCTGTGGCTGGTTCTCTCCTCTGCTCTTAAACTCCATATTCGCTCCCAGCTACGCTTGCTGTCACTCTCTTCTTCCAACCCATATGCAGTCCTTCTTCAGCTGTAGACAGCAGACACAGTCATCTTTGAAAAGCACAGTTCAGCTCTCATTACTTGCCAGTTTAAACTCTTCAGTGCCTTCCTGCTACTGGTATAATGAAGCTAGAATCTGTGCCACACTCTGCCAAGTCCCGAGAGGTTAGTGCTGACTCCTGCTCAGCTTCATCTCACACCGCTCTTTTCCCTTCCCTGTGTGCCAGCCACGTGGGCATTCTTTCAGCCCTGTGACCCTACCCAACGTCCCACAGCCTCATTCAGGCTGTTCCTCTGCACGGAAAATCTCCTCTTCTGTTCCAAGCGAGTGAGCACCTACTCACACTTGAGCTGTCAGCCTATACATCCCTTTCTTGGCAAAAAAAAAAAAAATGTGACATGACCCTCCACCTCATCCCCAGCAGCCACATCCCACTCAAGGGTGTCCCTGGACCACATCGTTTCATTTGATGACAGTCATCTGCTGCGTAATGTTACATGTATTGGTGAGGTATTTAACAGATGCCTGCCTCCTTCACTGGGCCCTTAGTGATATAAAAGTAGGCTCTGTGGTTGTTTCTGCTCACTTGTATATTTGCAGAACTGTGCCTGGCAACTGGTCCATGCCAGAAATGAGCCCTGAAATGGAACATTGCAGGACTCGTGCAGGGCAGCGGATGAAACAGAATGAGAAAGCGGTTGCATCTGAGGGGCTGGTCTGAGTGCTATGTGGATTCAGCAGAGCTCACCAGGTATCCTTCCTGCTGCAGCCACTTTCTTTGTGGGTAAAGTCAGTCCTGTGGTGTCAGGCAGGCACAGCATAAAAGCCAAGGAAAGACACATCTGCAGCCTTTACACCCTGCT
Organism: Sapajus apella; assembly: GCF_009761245.1. Taxonomy (NCBI): domain Eukaryota; kingdom Metazoa; phylum Chordata; class Mammalia; order Primates; family Cebidae; genus Sapajus; species Sapajus apella. The sequence continues at coordinate 4,833,797 of NW_022436996.1, forward strand.
CAGCGTGCGGCATTTCCCTCCTTCTTTAGCTACAGTGCTGCAGCTCCTGTGTCTACAAAGTTTGTCCAAGTTGCCGAACCTGCTCACCTGGGGTCTCGGAATTTCCAATGACCTTCTCATAATCGTATTCATTCATCTTGATCTCAGGTTCATTGGATTCCAAGGTCTTCAACATAAGTAACCACAGAGAATTTATGTCTCTATTTCTAAATAACCAGGACAATGCAATATTCTCTTAACACTTTCATCAAAGGTCTATATTTTGATTTGCCTTAGAAATAAATACTAAGCATAATAGGAAAGTTGCAATAGAAAGCCATGGCTTCTTTGTTAACTGTCAGATTATTATGACACACTTTCAGGGTCAGTTTCTCAATTCCCCTCGGCCTTAACTTCTGGGACTACATAAACAACAATATCACAGTTCCAGAAAACAAGAAATACAACAAAGAACTTACTTTGTTCATTCAGCAAACCTTCAAAGCTTATTTACTAAGTACCATATATTTGCTGAAAATAACGGAAATTATAAAGAAGTATAAAATGCTTACTGTCTAGTTGGCAAGATGCATTAATGACTAATCACTATCTTTTTTTTTTTTTCGAGATGGAGTCTCGCTCTGTTGCCCAGGCTGGGGTACAGTGGTACAATCTTGGCTCACTGCAACCTCCACCTCCCGGGTTCAAATGATTCAAGTGATTCTCCTGCCTCAGGCTCCCAAGTACCTGGGACTACAGGTGCATGCCACTAAACCTGGCTAACATGGTGAAACCCCATCTCTACTAAAAACATACACACACACAAAATTTTTTTTGTATTTTAAAAAATATATATTTTATTGTGTTTTAGGTTTTGGGGTACATGTGAAGAACATGCAAGACTGTTGCATAGGTACATATATATGGCAATGTGGTTTGCTGCATTCCTCCCCATCACCTATATCTGACATTTCTCCCATGTTATCCCTCCCCAACTCCCCACCCCCTGCTGTTCCTCCCCTAGATCCCCCCCCACAGACCCCAATGTATGACGCTCCCCTCCCTGTGTCCATGTGTTCTCATTGTTCAACACCTGCCTATGAGTGAGAGCATGCAGTGTTTGATTTTCTGTTCTTGTGTCATTTTTGCTGAGAATGATGGTTTCCAGGTTCACCCATGTCCCTACAAAGGACACAAATTCATGATTTTTTATGGCTGCATAGTATTCCATGGTGTATATGTGCCACATTTTCCCTGTCCAGTGTATCCCTGATGGACATTTTGGTTGGTTCCAAGTCTTTGCTATTGTAAATGGTGCTGCAATGAACATTCGTGTGCATGTGTCCTTTGGGGTTGCACTGTGTTAGCCAGGACAGTCTTGATCTCCTGACCTCATGACCTGCCCACCTCGGCCTCCCAAAGTGCTGGGATTATAGCCGTGAGCCACTACACCTGGCTGACTAATCACTATTTAAGAGCTGTCAGAAGACAGTGAATGGTAAAGGCCAATTCAACACAAGAGGCAAGAGAGTTTTCAGTTCAGATGAGGTAGATATTGCTGCAGAATGTCTGGGAAAGCTTGAGAGTGGAGATGCGGTATCTTTGGATGGATAAGAAGTTGAGAATTGGGTAAAATGAAATATAAAAGAACATTCCAGATGGAGAAACTTTATCAGCCCAGCATGTGAGCTAAGTCAGTAACAGCTAGATGCCCGTCCGTGGATTGCTAGTCTTTAATGAAGCTGCTATGTTTGTTTGTTTGTTTTTTATTCTTTGCCTTTCTTACTCTGGGGATAATGAAGCTCTTCTGAATTTGTGGCAAAATTAAAACCAAAAAAAGACAGATACAATAAGGTTTTGTAAAGACACCTTTTTAAAATTAAAGAACAATGATATTTGTTCTGAAAATACGTTCTTTACACTTTTTGATGTTCAAATGTCCTTTTGCTTATGAAATTATGGTGATAGAAACGGCAGCTGGTATTTTTTTCCAGCTAGATTATAAACTGGTGTTAGGTTAGATCGTCTCTCCCCATGTCCCACTAAAAAAAATGCTGGTATCTACATACTGCCAGGGGACCCGCAGCTGGGGGGCGGGGCATTCATGGGAGTGTGTGTTTGCACGATGAGGCTGGAAAGGTGGCTTGGTTCTGCCGTGAACATTAGACCAAGGCTTCCCTTCTCATGCTAGAATTATAGAAACGCTTTTGAGAAAAAGTGTGGCGTGATGAAAATAGAGTTTGGGAGACACACACAGTCTCCTTAGAAAATATCACTTGCAGTTAAATCTTCTTGATAACCCTTGTAAGTCAAATAAGTGGCGTATATTTGTTCTTTTCAGTGCTATTTTTACCATTCACCTCCTGCTCAATGGAAACCAGCAGCCCTCTTCATCCTTCTCAATGGGCAGAACCTAGGCTCTGGCTCCTTTGGCACCTTCTGGTGCTTCAGAAAGCCCTGAACTTTGTTCTAAGGCCTAAGTTAAAATCCCACCTCCAGTATGTTTTCTAGCTCAATGACAAATTCTGTTTCTCCAACTTCAAACAGGAGAAAATCAGATGATGGACTCCACACAGAAAAGCATATTTGAACTCCCAAGCACTTTATGAATTATACTAGGTTTTCTGGGACCCCTCAGAACCCTGCTCCTTCTCAATTCTAGCCCCCAAGGTTTAGGTGAACCTCAAAATTCTTAAGTCAGCTCTTCTCCCATTTCCACCCATCCTCTCAACACCTGTGATTGAAGACAAACATGGAAATATCCATGCCTATCTTAACAGATGAAGCTAACTGCACCAAGAGATTGGAGCCTGTCCCAGGAACAGCCTGGAGGCGCTGCATGGAACCTGCAGGAACCCGTTCCCTCATTGGGGCTCTCACAGGAAGATGCCTTGGGCATGCGTGGCTGGTGAGAAAACATGAGATCCCAGTCTCCTCTTTTTCCTTCATTTGAAACAGCTGAAGCTAAGTCCCTTGTGCTGTCTACATACTATACACAGACCTCAGTCATGCTGAAGATAAGTGGTGCTCAGAATTTTGAGCTGTGGCTTAGGGCATTACAAAATAAAAGGAAGAGAAGGGAAGGGGGCATGCCGGAGGCTTGGGTGACCAGGAACCAGAGACTAAGAGGTAGGTAGGGAGGATGGCAACACTATTCTCCTTCAGAAGTTCCATGTGTATCAGCCTCTTTCATTTCCTGGTACTTGAAGAGAGAGAAACAAGAGGAAGAAAGATACTGGGCATCCTGTGCAGAGTCTGCCAACCTGAGTAGCTGGGTTATTTCTTCTGAAAAGAGGGCCTCCGTGGCCTCATTCCTTAGAACAGCAGTCAAAATCAGACCCATGCAGCAGCCCAGTGCACTAGAAAGATGCTCAAGAACTAACACACTCCTCGCTAATCCAACCAGTCAGTTAACAGACGGCACACACAGCAGCGTCTTCCGCAGTCCTCTGTCCTTTCACACCCCTCAAGGTTTGTGGAGGATGACTTTCATGAAGGGAGTTCTAGAGGGCAACAGGACCAGCATTAGCAAGCTTGGTTCTAGCCCTGAGACTCACAGCCCTGAGACTCAAGCTGGGCCGTTACGCTGCCTCTGAGCGCGTAGGAAGGGTGAGGGTGCACAGGCTGTGCTTACCTAAGAAGGGCATGGCAACTAATGCTCAGTGGGCCCCTCCTGTGAGCCAGGACTTACACACACACTTCTTGTTGCTTGACGGAACTGGGGGTGTCCTTTCCATTCCCAAAATGATTGTGTGGTTGACTTTTTACCACTCCTCACTGGAATACTGGGATTTGACCCTCAGCAATATTGCTCCAAAAGTCATGCTTTCCTCTCCATCACGTATCAAATCCTGATCCAGGATTTGATGCTGGATCAATTTTCCAGCCCTTTCTTGATTTAGTTTTCTCCTCTACAAATCTGGGTGTATGGAGACTATCAAAACAACCACTATAATAAAATGGCTCTCAAGATGAATGTAGAAGAGACGTAAAAGGACTTCTGCAGAGTTCTACAACTCTGGCAGGTGAAGGTATATATTGAGTAAGGTTAATTCACTCATTTATTTATTCAGCCATGGTCGAGGGTCAAACGCTGTGTGACTCTTTAGGGGGACTGGCTCCAACCCTCGAGCACCCTCTCCTGTAGACAATTAAACCCATTGTTTCTGTGCTGTTGTGTTCACGTGCAGAGCAAAGTTCTAAGAGGGTTGAAGTCCCCCAAGCGGACCACACAGTCCAAGAGTGTCTCTGATGTTTTGCAGAGAAGGGTCACTCAAGTTGGTTTCTAATATGAAGAAGTAGAGAGAGGTCCCCAAGAAGAAGGTGACCCCAGGAAGCCTTCAGTAATGACCTTCAAAGTAAAATCCATTTTCCATTACATACACCCAATTGCCACAGGATCCATAATATACAACCTTATTTGCTAACATCAAGAACCATCACTTTCTATAACAAACTAGAACTGCTGAAAGACACATTCCCTTTTGCAATTAGCACTTGACATTGAAATGCACTTTCTGGAGGCTTTGACATGTCTCTAAATGGCGACTCTAGCAGAGACGTTTCTCCCAGGTAGTAACAAGCTATTACCGTGCGTTTGACATACCTGATTTTCTCTCCTACCCAAATGACTCCCACCAGGAATCATGAACCAAGGCTCACCTTCCTAGGAGCCTTCGCTGCCCAGCCTACTCCATGCCACAGTGACTGCTCCCTCCTCCAGCTTCTGATGGCACAGGTGGCGGGGAGGGGGCAGAGGTAAGAGTGACTACATGTCCTTATTTCACTCGGAGCATTCTGGTCTTTTGTTTCAGTATCATTATTAATAGCACATCTACTCTCAAAAGTACGCCAGTACTCAGGACCATATGACGTGTTTTCCACAGCACAGCGAATCCACCCCGTAGGCATCAGAGTCTAAGGTTCTGCAAAACCTCCACCTTTTCTAGAGTCTCATGCACTGATCGCAGTACATAAGGAAGAGAGACACAGTGCTTCAAACTGCTACCAGCACACTCACTCCCACAGTGGGCCTCATTTGAGGGCCCTTGCTACTCCCTCCTGCTCTCTGCCCTGGCATATGGCTCATTTGGACTCACCACAGCCGACCAGGGGCTAGGTCATGCTAAGTGACTCAATCCTCCATCAACAAGCCCCTCTCTTCCCTTCCCTTTCCTTTTTTAATACCCTAAGCTATAGCTCAAAATTCAGACAACTGCTCATTTCCAACATTTCCAAGATCTAGGTATAGACCGACATAGAAACATCTCAAGGGATTTAGCTTCAGCTGTTTTACTTACAGGGAGAAGAAGGGAATACACATCTCACATTTGCTCGGCAGCCATGTACGCCCAAGGCATCTTCCCATTAGAGCCCTGATGAGGGGACGACCGATCCCCGTTTCCGTGCAGATATTCCAGCCTGTTTCTGGAACTGGCTCCAACCTACCAGCCAGTCAGCTTCGTCCATCAAGACGGGCATGGCTATTTCCACGTCCTGTTTCAATCAGTGAGTGAAAAGGCATGCAGGAAATGGGAAAAGAGCTGTCTTATACTTCACGAGGTTTACCTTGTGTTCCATGAAGAGGGAACTTACAGACGAAGGAATGGTCTTGGTGGCAGCAAGACAGGAAGATCTCCGCCCTCCTACTCCCAGACCCAAGGCTTGTATGCCATAAGGAAAAAGCATGCATGCTCCAGCAGAACAATTAAAAGTAATCCTCTAGCACAGGCAGGAATGGCATATGTGTCACAGTCTATAATTTGCATCGTAATATCAAGGCTGCTTTTGTCAAAGGGCAGGATCTATAGCAAGCAAACATTCTTACATAAGAGAAGTAAATAAAGTCTAATTCTCGGAGGCATTCCCAGGCGGGCGTTATCAGAAGTCAATGTGGTGGACTGTCATCCGACATATCAACGTGGTGGATTGGCATCCGACATATCAACGTGGTGGATTCCCATCCGAGGTGTCAACGTGGTGGATTCCCATCCG
>NW_022436996.1:4839779-4972129 GCF_009761245.1 Sapajus apella
CATCCGAGGTGTCAACGTGGTGGATTGGCATCCGAGGTGTCAACGTGGTGGATTCCCATCCGAGGTGTCAACGTGGTGGACTGGCATCCAAGATGTCACTGTCACCTCCCACCTAGACCTTGTTTGCTGCTTGAGGAGGAACCTGGGAGCAGGATTAGGGTCAACTGCCGATCTTCTCCCAAGCTCCTTCTTCACTGAGGCCAAGGGACATGCTCGCAGGAATGAGGTAGGGCCAGATAATTCACGGTCCGCTCCCCGCTGTGGGTCATCTCAACTTGCCTGCTTGTTCCTTCTCCATGCAAAGCGGCCTTTTCCTAAGATGTTCTATTTCTGGCTTCCGATGACAGCTTTTGCACATCCCCCAACTTGCACTATCTCATGTGGCTTCCCAGCCCCCAACTTCCAAATGGTATTTGGTGCCTTTCTTTCTTAAAGTCTCCTCCCGTGGGAGCCCTTTGGTTTCTGCAGGGCCCTGACCAAGGCACTATGTCACACACCAGCCCCATTCTCCAGGTCTCATGTTTGCAACACAATTTTTTTTTTTTAGATTGGATCCTTTTTTCTTCTTCTTCTTTATTTTTATTTATACTTTAAGTTCTGGGGCACATGTGCGGATTGTGCAGGTTTGTTGCATAGGTATACACGTACCATGGTGGTGGTCTGCTGCATCCATCAGCCCATCATCTACATTAGGTATTTTTCCTAATGCTATCCCTCCCCAATCCCACCACGTCCTGCTATTTCTTCCGTAGCCCCCCACCCCGAGGCCACGGTATGTGATGTTCTCCTCCCCGTGTTCTTGTGTTCTTATTGTTCAACACCCACTTACAAGTGAGAACATGTGGTGTTTGGTTTTCTGCTCTTGTGTCAGTTTGCTGAGAAGGATGGTTCTAAGTCCCACAGACCAACTGTGCGACTGTGCAACTATAAAGACTAGAGCTAGGAGGGGCGAGAATAGGTAGAGCAGGTGGGCCGGGAACATCAAAAGCTCCGTCTGGGCATCAGGGAGCCTGCAGAGGGGCAAGAATTCCAGACCCTGATTGTCAGAGCGGCCTTCCGCGGTCACCTGTCTCCTGATCTCAGCCCAATCTCATTTTCCAGCCTCTGCCCACAACACTTCCCCAGCACACCCTCCCCACCCTGGTCCACCAGTCTCCTGCCCACCTCACAAAGAGGTCATGCTTGTTCCTTTCACCCATTATCACCCATCTCTATGCCCCCAGAATCACTCCCTCTAGAATCCTTCCAATGGAAACTGCAGGCTCCACCTTGCCTCTTGTTCTGAGCATTCTTCATTTTCCGGCTGAATCGCCTCCCTTCAACAGCTCCCGCCCTTCATTTGCACAGTATTTTTTTCTCCACGGGTTTCAAAGGCTGATTACTTGCGAGCAAAGGCCACATGATGTGTCTTTTTCACAAATCCCTGCTGAACAGGTAACAGGTGCCCAATAAAACTTTGTGAGTTGGCAGTCTAAGGGCAACTACCCTCAAAATAGCTAATGTAGCAATTTGACGGAAGTGGAGGTGGAGCCGTGTGTAAAGAGGGCCAGGCATTGCTCTTAGGAAAAGAATGTATTTTCACTTCCTTTGAAATACCCTTAATGTTTTGAATTTAAAAAAAATTTTTTTTAAAGATCTACAATCATTTTGAAAGGAAAATAGAATAGTTTTATAAATCATTTTGTTTTATAAATCATTTTGGGTGAATTTGTTTCTCCAAAATTAAAGTCTAAAACCAGGTGGCTTTCCTTGATTCCAATGCTTTTCATGTTCCTCCGTGTGTCAGGCAAAACCACGGTTGCTACGGCAACCACTCATTATTTTTCAGGAGTTGGCTAGATATTTTAACAACAACAAAAAAAATCCCCAAATCTTTCTAGCCTCCAGAGAGTCTTAATTTATAACCTACGATGGTTTCCGATTTTTACAATTCCTTCACTAAGTGCTTTGCTGAGCTGTAATAAGCCTAACCAACCCACAGCTTCATCACTAAATGAGCTTGGGAATAACTCAGCCCTCTCCCCACATTGCTCATCATCTAAGAGACTTTCAAAATTTTCTGACTTTGGAATCTTGCTTCATCTTCACAGTGAAAGATACATGTGAGTTGAGCAATGCCTTAAAATGTTGTATGTGTGTGTGCACATAGGCACTGAAGTTGGAGAGTTGTAATATAAATTAAGAAAACAAATATTCCTTAGATATTCTATCTTCAGCCCTTTTTCTGTGCATTTTTCAGAATCTCATTGTGGTGCTAGGATTTCTGAGGGACTCAAGGAAAGCAGATGGCAACACGACTACCTTCATCACACTTAATATCTGCTTGGATAAAGCAAAGTGAAACATGTTACAATAAAGAGAGATGATATATACAGTACAGTCCTGAGTGCATTCACCCATAATTTATAGAAAGAGTTGAGATCATGAAGGAAGGAAGTAGACACCATCAGAAATAACTAAGTTTGGAGAGAATATTTCTACAGCCAGGGTTTCGTGAAAAAATAAGTAACAGAAATTATATCTATAATCTACTCAAGGTTCTCAACAGAGCCATTCCACCTCCTAGGAAGTATTTTTGAAATGAGGAAGGTTTTTCAGTTGTTACAACAAATCCTGGACTTCACTGGCATTTGGGATAGAGGCGGTGGGGCTGGACACCCTGCAATGGGTGGAGATCCTGCCTGCTGAGAAGGGTAGGTGCCCCATACCCCAGTTTTCAACAGACTTGCTGGAATAAATCCACAGAATTATAAATTAGGAGTACTTCAGCACATAATGATACTGAAAGTTTTTGTGGGATGAAAAACAAAGGGTCTGGGGATTCAGGACAAGCTCGGTGCAGAGATGGATGCTGGCTTCTTCATTCTCCACGCCGTGTCTATTGAGGAGTATTGTGTCCAGTGAGTATTGTGTCTACTGAGTATTTTACAACCCATCCAACTACAAAGTTAGTTGGCTTTAGTGCACAGCCACCACACAAACAGTGCAACAATGCAAAGACATTTTAAATCACCTTAATCAACTTGGAACATTCACAGAAGCTAACATTAATTTTAGTGCAAACACATGAAATGTAGAGGTCTTACTAAATTTTATCAAAAGGGTTGTCTGAAAACATTTTAGAGTGTTTCCTATATGCTTCACAATTATAGCACCATGACAAGAAATCCGCATGGTAAAAATAACGTATTGAAATTATTTCTGGAGGGAGGCATCCATGGTTTTTGAGTCCTTCTCTGACACTGCCGCTGGGACCTTGTCACACAGCTTCTCTAGAGCCCTGTTTCTGTTTCAAAGAGCTGTATTCCTCATTAAGCACCAGAGGTTGCAGATTCCAAGGCATGATTAAGCACTGGAGATGGAAGGTACTTCCTGACAGGTGGCAGGATCCCAGAGATACTTCATGCTCCCATCCATGTCATAACGGAGGAAATTTGTTTGATGCCCTGCTTAAAAAGACCTGGCTATCAGTGGAGAATCTCACACTTCCCATTTTCTCCTCTCTGACAATCTGTGACCCATTTTGGTTCGTGTCCCATACTTCAAATGCAGTGTGTCTTCATTTTCTTTTCATTTACAAAATATAGCTAACCTATTATTACTTAATCTCAGACTTTATTCTAAGGTTCTTCTGTATTATCTGGTCTTCCCTTTTCCTATATTTTTTATATGGAACTATTTCTGGTCTTTTCTTTTTTTTTTTTTAATATGTATTTATTTATTTATTTTTGAGATGGAGTTTCGCTCTTGTCACCTAGGCGGCTCACTGCAACCTCTACCTCCCTGGTTCAAGCAATTCTCCTGCCTCAGCCTCCTGAGTAGCTGGGATTGCAGGTGCTTGCCACCATGCATGGCTAATTTTTTTTTTTTTTTTGAGACGGAGTTTCACTCATGTTACCCAGGCTGGAGTGCAATGGCGTGATCTCAGCTCACCGCAACCTCCGCCTCCCGGGTTCAGGCAATTCTCCTGCCTCAGCCTCCTGAGTAGCTGGGATTACAGGCACGCACCACCACGCCCAGCTAATTTTTTGTATTTTTAGTAGAGACGGGGTTTCACCATGTTGACCAGGATGGTCTCGATCTCTTGACCTCGTGATCCACCCGCCTCGACCTCCCAAAGTGCTGGGATTACAGGCTTGAGCCACCGCGCCCGGCCGGCTAATTTTTGTATTTTTAGTATAGACGGCATTTCACCACGTTGGCCAGGCTGGTCTCGAACTCCTAACCTCAGGCAATCCACCGCCCTTGGCCTCCCAACGTGCTGGGATTACAGGCACGAGGCACTGCATCTGGCCCTTGTAAAAAATATTTTAAACCCAGTTTTACTCTTTACGTGTAGGAAGAAGTTTCTGACTTCTTAATCATATATGTTATTACCCTAGCTGCAGACCACCTGGCATGCAGGGCCTGAGCAGTGATGTGCTGAAGGACATGTAACTTAATTGTAATTTCTTTATTTATCCCATATATTCAAAAATTTTAAATGGTATATGCACATGAGTTTTATCTCCTATGAATTTAAATTAGGAAATGAGCATTAAAATAATTTGCCATAATAATAGGGTGTAGGTTCTGATACATTTGAGAGCTATTGTTTATTTCAACACATGTATCTCTTTTTCAAAAATGTATTTTATGTTTATTTCAATAGTTTTTGAGGAACAAGTGGTTTGGGGTTACATGGATATTTACTGGTATTTCTGAGGTGTTGGTTCACCCATCGCCTATGCAGTATACACTGTACCCAATGTGTAATCTTTTATGCTTCATCCCCCTCCCCCTTCCCCCCATGTCCCCAAAGTCCATTATTATCATTCTTATGCCTTTGCACCCTCATAGCTTAGCTCCCACTTAAAAGTGAGAATGTATGATATTTGGCTTTCCATTCTTGAGTTACTTCACTTAGAATAATGGTCTCCAACTCTATCCAGGTTGCTGTGAATGCCATTATTTCATTCATTTTTTATGGCTGAGTAGTATTCCATGGTGTATATATATACCACGTTTTCTTTCTGTACTCCTTCATTGATGAACATTTAGGCTGGTTCCATAGTTTTGCAATTGTGAGTTGTGCTGCTATAAACGTGTGTGCAAATGTCTTTTTCATATAATGACTTATTTTCTGCTGGATACCCCGTGGTGGAATTTCTGGATCAAATGGTAGATCTACTTTTAGTTCTCTAAGAAATCTCCACAGTTTACCATAATGGTTGTACTAGTTTACATTCCCAACAGCACCATAGAAATGCTCCCTTTTCACCACATCCATGCTAACAGCTAATTTTTAAATTACGGCAATTTGGGCAGAATTCAGGTGGTATCTCATTGTGGTTTTAATTTGCGTTTCCTTGATCATTAGTGATATTGAGCATTTTTTTCATATGTCTGTCGGCCATTTGTATATCTTCTTTTGAAAACTGTCTATTTATGTCCTTAGCCCACTTTCTGATTGGATTATTTGTTTTTTTCCTTGCTGATTTGAGTTCTTTGTAGATTCTGGACATTAGTCCTCTGTCCGATGCACAGTTTGCGAATATTTTCTCCCCCTCTGACAACACATGCATCTCTGGATCTCCATTTCTTTTCAAGAAAATAGTGACTTGCTTATGGAAGACAACTGCCAATCATAAGCTGAGCTGGAACTCTCAGCCAGGTCTTGGTCGTCCCTGCCCTGAGTCTTGACCCTGCCCTCCCTGCTGTGGCTGTAAAGCATCAGGCCCAGGGAGCAGCCAGTGTGTCTCTACTGCTAGTTTCTCTTACGTGACTCTTTAAGCAAATTAACCTTTCCTTTTCTATTTTCCTAAAGCATTAAATGGAGACCTGTAAACATTACTTCATGGACAGTTGCAAAGACTAAAATAATTTATGTTGGAAAGTTGTTTAAAACAGCCTGGCTGGTGGCAACAACTGTGTGAGTGTGAGCAGCTGCTTCCGTGTGCGCCATCATTCTACTTACTGTCTCTGCACCGATGCGGGGTCTAGTCATCAGAATTACTAAGGCTTTATAATAAGTTGCCATCTAGTTAGACAGAAATGTTCTTCTTCATGATTGTCTTGGCTAGTCTTGGTGTTTTAACACTTCCATAATATTTGTTCCTACCTTATTTTATTAATATATGCAAAAACTTACAACTCACACAGTACAGATCACATAAAATATCATCTTCATCCTTCCCATCCTATTTCCCCAAAGTTTATGACAGGCACCTGTTGAGTGTATATGTCCTCCAGGTCTCTCATTTTATATATATATATATATATTTATAAAATAGAGTGTAGGTTCTGATACAGGTCAGAATCATATATATATGAATTCATATATATAAATAATATATATATGAATCTCATTATATATATAAAATTCATATATATATGAGATTCATATATATATAATAGATTCACATATATATAAAATGAAATTCATATATATAAAATGAGAAACCTGGAGGACATATACACTCAATAGGTACCTGTCATAACCTTTGGGGAAATAGGGTAGGAAGGATGAAATAAACAAATATATATATATACGTGTATATATATATATGTGTGTGTGTGTGTGTGTGTGTGTGTGTGTGTGTGTGTGTATATATATATATATATTTTTTTTTTTTTGAGAAGGAGTTTCCCTCTTGTTTCCCCGGCTGGAGTGCAGTGGTGTGATCTCGGCTCACTGCAACCTCCACCTCCCAGGTTCAAGCAATTCTGCCTCAGCCTCCTGAGTAGCTGGGATTACAGGTGCCCATCACCATGCCCAGCTAATTTTTGTATTTTTAGTAGAGATGGGTTTCATCATGTTGGCCAGGCTGGTCTTGAACTCTTGACCTCAGGCGATCCACCCACCTCAGCCTCCCAAAGTGCTGGGATTACAGGTGTGAGCCACCATGCCCAGCCTGTTTCTCTACACTTTCATCAAAGCATAGGTACATATGTACTTTAAAAATAATAATAACATCATTCTTACTGCTCTGGGACTTGCCACCTTTATTTAGAATCGGCTTCTTAAGTTCTGTGGGAAAAAAAATCTATTGGGATATTTATTGGGAAAACCTGACTTTATTGAATGTTTTTGATACACTTCTTATTTTTAACTCATTTTAAAATAAATTAAGTAACAGCAGGTTTTTCCAGAGAGGAATACCAGTTTCTCCTTAGGATCATTAATGCCAAGGATGTAAAACTAATGGATGTGAGGGAATTTTTAGCCAAGAAATGAAAAGCTTTATTCCTGATCTTGGCCTTCACACACTGCGCTTCTTTCGCCGAAGTTCCTTCATGTATTAATCACAATGAGTACTTAGTCCCTGTTTTGTGCAAAGGTGAGTGTGGAAAAGTACTCATCCTCCAGTCTCCTGGGCTGGCAGGCACGGCCGATACTTAAGCAAATAACTGACGTATAAAACGCTAAGTGTGACCGCAGACATAGGTCCACGGGCTGCAGAACAGGCAGAAGCCATGGAGAGGAGCCGAGGAGACCGCAGGAGGAAGGGAAGGCTCTGAACATCCTCAGTAGAGAGCACGGATTTAGAGGAGAGGGCAGACCGGCAGGAGTTCCCCCACTCAAGGGCATTCTAGACAGATGGAAAGGGACAAAGGCTGACAGAGGACCATGGAAGGCCATGACAGTGCCGGAAAGCAGCCGAGATTCCAGCATCACAGACCAGAGTCAGGGCTGTCAGAGAGGCCAGCCGGGTCACAAAGGAACCCGCTTGTCACACAGAGCAACTTTACATTTAATTTCTATTTAATTTCTTTTATTTTGGGCAATTATGGGACCACAGAGGACGTGAGGGTGAGGTGCAGCTACTTCAAGGTCTCTGCACCTGCAGATATGGGCCGGAGATGGCAGCAACATGGGGAGCAGGAGGACTCATAGGGGGTGGGTGAACCCTGGGTTCTGCACAGTTGTCATGTGTCACTGTTGCTGGCAGGGTCTGCATGAGCGTGTGGGTCCCCCGGCTCTCCCTGTGCCAGACAACCATCCCCATGGGAAGAGCCATCACTCACCACTGTGCAGACCACATCAGGAGCGGGCCTGTGGCTTCTGACAGATGCTTTCCTTCATGTTGCGCTGATGGAACCACCAAGGCCGTCAAGCCCACACCCTTGGGCTCATTAGCATGGTGCTGGGACAAGTCCCCCAAGCAAGCAGGCACAGGTTCCAGGCTATTGCTATTTACATGTGACTCAGCACAGCCTAATAACCCTTGGTATACAATGAAAAACGTCATATTTGCATGCCGGAGCCTATGAACGTCCCAGAATATCAGCTTAGGCAGTTGCCTGCCCTCTTCCAATGTTTACTGTGGGGCTGGAAGAATGATACCGGACATAATGACACAACTCTGTGATGTAAGCCTCTCCACAGGGAGATCTGTGCAATCCACGCATTACAAATCCACGATCAGGGAGCTTCTCATGACAACAAGGACTCAAACCCTGCCTATAATTGAGAAGTCCTCCTCTAGGTGGGCAGCAAAGTGCAGGCAGTCTTGCCAAACCAGCAGCATGCTGTGAGCAAGGTCTGGAGGGCCACACCTCTGGACAGGGTCTTTGTCATGATGTAAACATATAAACAAACACCACTGAGAAGCAATTGATCCTTCCAAGAAGAGCCTGCTCATGAAAATCCTGAAATAATATGTGGAATTTGAGGGGAACGAACAGAACTGCAGGCGGATGTAAACCCTTCCACCTTGCCAGTTTTCCCTTATGTAATAATTTCCTTCTATTGACATAAGGAATCATGTTTCCTAGGCTATTGCTTTTCCTCCCCAAGCCTCTCTGCGCTTTTGGAATGCTAGGAAACAAGGCTCCAATCAGTACACTCTGCCCTCTGGTGTCCGCACTGAAAAAGTACATCACCCTGTTTCTCTCCCTCCGACATGAGCATGGGGACCAGGCAGGTGGAGGAAAATTATTAGCTACTAAGGGGATTGTATTCGTTTGCTTAAAACTGTGGATTTTTCTGTTTTCAAGGGGTTGAGATTTTAGGCTAATTTAACTAGCTGCGTTTTTCCTTGTAACACACAGGGAAGCTGGAGAAAGAAGAAAACCCCCTCTCTTTTCCCCAGCAGTAAGAGAGTGGTATCCTCTTTTCCTCTCATTTTAAGATGTCCTAGAAAATAACTTATGTGAAAGTTTAGCATAAAATATGGACACAAGCAGGATCCAACATCATAAAATGTTTTTAGCGGGAACAAAATGATATCTGGCATTTGCTTCAAATCATCGCGGCAATGAAATGGATTAGACAAGATTGCCCAAGCCTTGATAATTCTACAGCTGGATCATGGGTATAACCGGCTCATTGCATAATTTCCTCCACTTTTCCATATGTTTGGAAATTTCCATGAATCAAGCTCTTCCCCACATTAGTCTGATGCAGACTGAACTATTTTGTCTGAAGGATAAAGATGTGACGTTCTAACATGTGAACCAGGGCAGCGGAGTATATACGGCTTTAGAAATCAAACTTCTAAATCTTTAGAAATCAGAAACACATGAATTCTCATGCCACCTCTTGCTCTCGCTGACTGTGAGGCCTTGGGAGGGTCACTTTATCTCTCTTCATCTAAGCTAGTTTCCATATTTGTAAAATGAGAATAATGAAACCTCCCACACAGGGTTATTCTGGAGATAAAGAGAAAGTGTCTGGCACACAGAAAGCAAACGACATAGCGTCCCTTTCTCCTCTTTCCAGAAGCCCTCAGATAAATAAATCCCAATGGTCAAAAAATACAACCAGTATGAATAAGTCGTTAGGTATAACCCTTGCAAACCCTGACTGAGAGGTTTTGCTTGCTCTAATTCAGTCCCGCGTGATGAAATTCATCATAACATCATCCACCTTTATCAGCAAAAAAAAAAAAAAAAAAAAAATAGCATGCATGCACATATATGATAAGCTACTATTTTATACTATATGTCATCTTGATTGGTTTTATATTCAAGCATTCCTGAGCTGGGAGCAGTGTCTCACGCCTGTAATCCCAGCACTTTGGAAGGCTGAGGTGGGCAGATCACAAGGTCAAGAGATTGAGACTATCCTGGCCAACATGGTGAAACCCCGTCTCTACTAAAAATACAAAAAAAATTAGCTGAGTGTGGTGGCATGCACCTGTAGTGCCAGCTTACTTGGGAGGCTGAGGCAGGAGAACCACTTGAACCTGGGAGGTGGAGGTTGCAGTGAGTCAAGATAGTGCCACTGCACTCCAGACTAGTGACAGAGCAAGACTCTGTCTCAAAAAAAAAACAAAAACAAAAACAAAAACAAAATCAAGCTTTCGTGCTTGATAACAATCTACCTCAGGCCTCTATTAATTCAGGGAAGATGGATTAAAGGCAATATGAAAGAATGGCTGTTAATATCATACTATCTTTATATAATACAGCTCATCGGGCAATTCCAGAGTTTGGCTCATGGGTAATTCACTTACTGGGAATGGTTTAACACTACAAATACGCTTTCCAACACCTTCAGTTAACCAAAGTATTTGAAAAATTGTCTATGCTGCTAATTTAAATTTTCTGTTAAACTATGCATTAAACAGAGGGCCATTCTTGTTCAAAATGGATTTTAATGAAGAAAACGGACTTGGCTATTTTCTTTAAGAATTTTGCATGACCTCATTAATTAATTATGTCATTCAGGAAGAAATCTTAGAGAAGCAACCACAGGGGCTGACAGAAAATCTGACAGCATGTACATCAGTTGTCAGCCTATTAGCCTGTTACCTAACTGACATAAAACACAACATTTTTCTAGGACCTTTTAAATAAATGAACAAACATTTCATAAAATAGATTTATCACAACTATCTCCTGAAAATTAAATGCATTTTTTGGTCTCACTCTATAAAGGAGAAGATCAAACTGAGACTAAAGGTTTTCTTCCATATAATTAATTTGTGATAGAGCCAGGATTCAGGCCCAGGTGGTCTGACCGCCTGAGAAGTTCTTTCTGCCACACACACCCCACCAATCTGTGTACACAGTGAGCAGCACAGCCCACAATTACCTGATACCTCCATATGGGGCTCTAGGGAGCCTTTTTCTTTTCTTTTGCTGCTTTACCTACATTCCTGACATCCACTCACTGCATATGAGAAAATTAGTTTTTTTCAGTTCTCCTAATAATTGGGCATTTTGCAAAGCTACGTTTAAGAAGAAGATGACACTTGAAGGAGGAATAAACGTTGACTTGATTAATTCATCTAACTGTATCAGGCATAGGAATACTTATTATTAAATGAAGTATCATTAAAAGAAAATAAATAACCAATAGTCCATGACAACCCAGCTCTCAGTCAGGTTTAAATTTTTGAAAAAAACAAAATACTGTGCTTAATTCCAAATAAGAATCAAAAATAAAATGGGCTAAAGAATGTTTAAAATATAATGTGAGCACTCTCAAAAATTATACTTTATTTTCAGATTCCAGAGTCCAGAGATTAACCCTTGAAAAGCCATTAGAGCATGCTCGTATCAAAACATCGTATGTACCCCATAAATACATACACATACTAGGTACCCACAAAAATAAAAACAATTAAAAATTTAATAAAAAGAAAAATAGCCACCAGAAAATGCTCTTCATCGAATTAGTCTTCTTCACTGATTTTTCTATTATATTTTATTTCTAAGTCGATATATTTTAAAAATAATGATTATGCAGGCTTTCCATTCAGAATATGGAAATCAGCGAGAATTTGGTTTTGAGGGACTCTCTCGTGACCCAGCCATGCCCTTCACTACTTTACAGTCTAATTATCTTCCTCCCTGGGGGGCTGAAGCCCCGTGCATCACTTTCGGGACAGGCTCTTAGATGTGAGGCCCTGACATCTTTGCGGCTGGGTTTTTATCTGTCTCATAGAAGAGGTGTGTGTATGGCTGTTCCTGTGTCTGTGCGCATTTGTGTAAGTGCAGGGAGATCAAACCTCAGTGTAATTTGATAATTCTCATAGGTTAATGCCCAATCATCAGACTTGAAAGCAGTGAATTAAGTCTCTGGCGGCCCTATTTACTAAATTTCCAACAGTCAACATCTAGTCTCCAAGTGCCCTTCAGACCTAAGACCCGCCCCAGGCCGAGGCTAATCCTGTGGGCAGCTGTTTGTAAGTTTAGCGGCATCTCTGCTTCTGGCTTTTATTCACCCACCTGACACTCAGGAGCTGCTGTGCGGGAAAACCCCACCCCGGCCCCCCTGCTCCATGCCTCGGGTTCTGCTAATCCCCAGAGGTCCTTCCCGTGGTGTCTCCCCCAACTGTGATCACCGCAGCCTCACCCACACCTGTGCTTCTGCCAGAGCCACCCTGCCTACAGAAACCAGCTGTCCCCCAGTGCTGGGGCCACTGGGCCCTTTCCCAGCTCAGGTTACTTGGGTATGGACCTGCCTTTTTTGCTTCCTTAGAGGTAGTTTTCCCCTGGATTCTGGCAGCCTCTTCTTCCCATCTTTGTTTCTGGATTTTCCCTGAGGGCAGAGGCCTGTAGACATGGGGGTCCCAGTTTGTTCTCCAGTCCTCTCCTCTTACGACATTCCTATCAGTTCTGGGTAATCCCTCAATTCTTACTACTCCAAGAATCGCCAACGGAGTAATATCAAAATACAAAGACCTCCACCAAGGGACCCTGCATCAAGCCAACTCCTCTTTCCACCATGGCCTGTGTTCAGCATAAATGCCGATGCCCCCACGGGCATCCTGGAGCTGCCCCTTCCCTGCTAATACCCATTTCCCATCTAAGCCACTGCCAAATTCTGTTCATTTCATTCAACTTCAAAAGGGTCTCTTGCCAGGGACGGTGGCTCATGCCTGTAAACCCAGTACTTTGGGAGGCTGAGGTGGGAGGACTGCTTGAGCCCAGGAGCTTGAGAACAAGCTGGGTAACATAGGAAGACCCAATCCTTATTAAAAAAAAAAAAATGAGTGGGCGTGGTGGCATGCACTCTGCAAGCTGAGGCCGGAAGATGGCTTGAGCCCAGGCGTTCGAGGCTGCAGTGAGCGATCATCATGCCACAACACTGCAGCCTGGTGACACAGCCAGACCCCACTGCAGCCAACAGAACAAACAAACAAAACCTCTCACGCTTGCTCTCCTTTCCAGCAACATAGCTGCTTTAGGAAAATACTGAAATGGAAGCAGAAAAACAAATCCACCCAGTGGCACACCCAGAGGTCTGTCTGCTTGTATTTTTGTGTCATTTATTCCAATTACTGGTCTACTTCATTGTTTTTGTGAGGAGGCAATCGCAGCCAAGATCTTGGCTTGCTCTTGATCAAAGTCTCTTGCTCTGTTCTCCTCTGACATACCCCACCCATTCAATCAAACACCTCTAGTTCAGTCTCTAGGCTGAAAGAAAAATGATTTAAAAAGCAAAGAAAACAACAGCAGTCTTGCAATGAGTCTCATGTATCTGCTTCCAATTTTCCAGTGACTTCCCACCACCTTGAAAAAGGTCATCTAAGGCCTGAGCTCCATGCAAGAGCCTCACGAGGCCCTGCCCATCTCCGAGGGTCATTCTGAATTGCTTTGCCCCACATACATGGGTGTTCTGGGCCTGCTTAAGGCCAGGCGGGCATCAAGAAGGCTTCTTAGGAGGATAAAACACAACTCGCCTCCTGAAGCCCTGATGCGAGCCACTCAGAAGACATCCTCGGTCCCCAGGATCTTGCCCCATTCCCTGCGCAAAACCCAGTCCAACTCAGGGCCTCCATCCCACCGATGTCCATGGAAGCACAGGGCTCCGGCCTCTCCGAGGAGCTCTGGGGACTGGATGACAGGCAGTTGTATTGATGCCATTGGCCTGGTCCTGATTTGTGCCTTTTGCCACTATGCCTTAAGGGACAATTTGCTTACAAACATTGGTCTGGGGCAGGGGGTACTAGGGCCATGGAGTGACTGCTTACACAGTAGTATTCAGTAGGGCCTGGCCTGTGCACCTGTCAGTGAGGACAGCAAAGAGGACAGAGTTCCATGTCACTGCTGGTGTGTTTTCCTTGGGTCCTTCATGTTTTGTTCTTACCCGGGGGCCTTGCTGGAATGGACTGTGGGTACTCGGGCTGTATTTTTTTCACTCTGTATAGCAGCCAGTGATGGGAGGTGTCCCCGCTTGCTCCCAGGGCCCTCACGGCCTTGCCCCTTCTTCTGTTCTGTCACCTCTGCCTTGTTTGTCATCTCTGCCTCGTTGGAGCTGCTTTAAGTGGCAGTGATGTCTACCCTTGCAGCTGCTACTCATCACAAGCAGCTATGATTGCGGGCAAACGGTGAGGATGGTGTGTCATGATAGCGCTATGGGAATTCGGCTGCAGGAACAGTCACCCATTTGGGGAGTCAAGACGAGCAAATGAGGTTGCTGCTTTCGAGGTGACAGCATTAGAACGAGACCTGAAAGGAGGGGTGGATTTTGCCTGGGTGTGGTGGCTCGTGCCTGTAATCCCAGCACTTTGGGAAGCCAAGACACGCAGATCACGAGGTCAGGAGGTCGAGACCATCCTGGCCTACATGGTGAAACCCTCTCTCTACTAAAATACAAAAATTAGCCGGGCGTGGTGGTGCACACCTGTACCTCCAGCTACTCAGGAGGCTGAGGCAGGAGAGCTGCTTGAACCTGGGAGGCAGAGGTTGCAGTGAGCAGAGATCATGCCACTGCACTCCAGCCTGGTGCCTGGCAACAGAGAGAGACTGTCTTAAAAAAAGAAAGGAGGGGAGTAGGTTTTGACAGGAAGCTATTGTAAGGAGAAGCCACTCGAGGAGGAGACGATGCAGAGCCAGTTTTGTTCCTGTCTGTGGGATGGGCTCCTGGTTCAGGCCCTGACAATACAACTGACTCCAAGTGGCGGGGGGTGTGACCAAAGCCGGGTCAACCAGAAACCTGGAATGAGATTTCACATGGAGACACTGGGAGAGAGCATGCCTCTGTCTTCCTCTTATTAGGAAATGGAAAGCTGCATGAGCTTAGAGCAGAAACTACCTTTGCTATCTGCTCGAGATTAACACCAACAGAGTAAAGCAAATCTGAGAGTCGGGGAGACAGACAGAAAGAGTGCTGGGAATATCTAGTACCTTGTTCCAGATATGACTGAAGTCCAACAGCCTCTGGTCTTCAGCTCTAAAGAACACGTGTGCCTTTTTTTTTCTCTATCATTTTGGAATGTGTCTGTCACTAAGAGATGAAAGAAAACTGACCAAGACAAGTGCAAAGGACATGAAATGAACAAAGAGCAAATGTCCTGAGGTGGGAAGGCGTGGGGTGAATTCAGCGCATCTGATGCCATCCGCCTTGCTGATGTCCAAGGTCCCTCTGGAGACTCACAGAAGACTGTAGCAAGGAAACGCCGTGGTCAAACTGCAGGACAGGCTGGTGCAACGGCTGCGGCGCCTCCAAGCATTAAGACCAGGAGGCACTGCTATATGGCGAGCACACTGCGGTCCTGAACGGGGAGGGGAGGCACAGGTGAGGGGGGATAGGGTGGACGAGTGTCCCCTCTCTGCAGCGGGGCTCTGTCTGTCCTGCCATGACACAACTCAGCAAGTTTTCCCCACTCTGATCAGCCCAGGACCCTGCCTGCTAGCTGGGTTCCAAGAGCTCTTGGATTCCTTTCTTCTCAAACCGAGAATCTCTTCCAGGCTTCATGTTTGCTCTAGGGTTCTTCTCATTCCTGGACACTCTAGCAGTGCTCAGTCTCTGGTGGCTTCCCTAGACTCATGCGTATCAGCTCCCGACATGATTTTCCTTCACTGTCTTTTTTTTTATTAGAGTTTCATGCAGGCTTCCTTCTCATGCAGCATCAGAGACAAATGGTACCCTTCTGCAGCTGCCCTGGCAAGGCAGCATCCGGGGTGATCGGCCTCGGTGGGTCCACATCCACTGTGAGTCCTGTAGTTTCTAGGTCACCGGTTTTGACCCATGGACCACTCCCAGCCCTTTGGCTTATTTTCCCAACGCGTGGGTGGCTTGACTTAGCTTCAGTCTGTAGACCACTGCAATTCCTTGATGCTGTATTCCACAGTTCTCATTCCTGTAACTCAGCAGTCTGCAGGGCCACATCCCCTGGGCTAAATCTGCCCTGCTGCCTGCTTTTGTCGGTGAAGTTTTGTTGGAACACAGCCACACCCCTTACTTTATGTGCTGTCTACGGCTGCTTTTGTGCTATACCCATTGAGTAGAGTCCTTGTGACAAAGACCTTCTGCCCCACAAAGCCAAAAATAGTCACTGTCTGCTTTTCCCAGGAAATGTGGTCAGCCCCCAGACCAGACCAGTGCTCTGAAAGTCAGTTCTATGTCACTGCAGTTTTTTTCTTTTTTTGAGATGGTGTCTCATTCTGTCACCCAGACTGGAGTGCAGTGGCACAATCTCGGCTCACTGCAACCTCCGCCTCCCAAGTTCAAGCGATTCTCCTGTCTCAGCCTCCCAAGTAGCTAGGACTACAGGCACGCTCCACCATGCCCGACTAATTTTTTTTTATTTTTTTTAAGTAGAGATGGGGTTTCACTATGTTTGCCAGGCTGCTGTCGAAATCCTGACCTCATAATCTGCCCGCCTCGGCCTCCCAAAGTGGTGGGATTACAGGCGTGAGCCATCGCACCTGGCCTCACTGCTAGTTTTATTGATGATTTCCTATTGCACAAAGCAGAGAAGTGTATTTTAGAAATAATCCAAAGAAACATCTACCTTTCACCAATTCTGCGTCTACCCCAAACATATATTTGATATATGCTCTTTCTCAAAGACTAGGAATTCCAAATGAATAATAGGCACCTTTGCCTTTAAAGAGCTCAGACCCGGTAGGAATGCAGATATGCAAAGAAATCATTTCAAGGGAGTCCATCCATCCCTTTTGTCAGACTTCTTGCATAGGAAGGTCCACTACGAACAAGAGACAGGACACAACCTATCCCTAGCTCCAAAACTCACTTCACAGAGAATGTGACCTTTGGGCAGGTCTTCAAGGACGATTAGGTGTTTTCCAGAAATGGAAAGGAGCAGGGGGCAGTGAATAACTGTGTATGCCAGGCATGGAGCTGAGAGAGAGCCTGATATGCTGGAGGAAAGGCCCAGGGATCCCGGAAAGAGGCTGCAGAGGAAGCACCTGGACCTCTAAGGCACCTTGATGCATGATGGGCCATGAGATCCAACTGAATGTAGAAATGGGTCATCATGGAAAACAACCTTGCAGCAGCAAAAAAGTCCCTTGAGGTGTGAATTCAGTCACTTGACAAACTGGACAAAAACAGCGGCAAAAGGCAAGGCTGCTTTTAGTGGCTTGTGACATTCTACATTTCTTTCTTTCCCGACTAAGCTCTTTCCTTTATTATTCATCCCCAAACATGAATTTTATCCACTGCCTGGGAACTAACTAGAAGCCCCGAGAGGGGTGTAGCTGTTGCTTTGTGAAAGGACACATCTTAAAAATAACCTGATTTCTTTTAAATTGGACACAGTATGAAATGAGGTGTCTGGGAAGGAAATAATGAATAATGGAGAAATGTCAGCAGCACAGTGGGTGCCTTTTGAGGATGCAGTGGCAGTTTCCTTCTCCATCTTCTTCGTTTTTGGCCTTGGGGATTTATTATTTATGCCCTCATTTCCCATTCCTGACTGTTTGTTGGGTGAACTAATGAGGGAACAGCATCACGAGCACAGCCTGGCAGCATGGGTTCTATGCCACACCACACAATGGGCACAGGTGGCATCCTGGAGACCCCCAAGGACGAGCCACAGCCTCTGCCCTCCAGAAGATCAGATTCCAGCAGAGAAGAAAGAGGAGAGACAGACGGTCTCCGCTGAGAGGTGCTAAGCACTTCCACTGCATACCCAGGGGTTCTGAGTGCATGCCAGAGTGACATTCCACCCAGACTGGGTGATTAGGGTGGCTCTCAGGAAAAGGGGCCAAAAAACAAAGTTCCCTCCTCTAAAAGACTCTGCCGAAATTGCAGAGCTGAAACTGTACCCCAATAAGCAAGGGAGAGGGCAAAGTGTTGTTGAACAAAGAAATATTCACAGCTAGGCATTTGCAGCACTAAAACACTCTAACAGGAACTCTAGTTAGGGGCCGGCCTCTGCTAGCATAGGAACAAAAATAACATTGGACCAGGACCGTGGAGAGTGGTGTGGCGGTGCTGGTGGAGGGAAGTCTCCCTGCAGCCCTAAGACCCATGGCTCGCCATTGGGTCTCACCTCAGTGGGTGCACCTGTACTTCACCACCACAGCAAGCCAAGACCAGAGGTGGCATCTAGCACTACCCCAGCCACCCCTCGGAATATAGGTTTGGAATAGACTGGTTAGCACTGGCTTGCTGAGAGCCTCCATCCCCCACATGAGAACATTTTGTGAATGTTCGTGCTTTGAATGCATGGATCCCAGTCTAGTGAGTAGTGAGCTGTGAGCAAAACTAGCTCAGACCGAGAGCCAAGTGCCCACTGCCATTACTGGGTCTCCAGGTTACACCCATTGTACCTCTGCTCCTGGGAAGTGAATGGTCAACAGGCAAACCTATGGCTCTGCCTCCCAGGATCCCAGACCCTGCTACTTAGGGGCAATGGCAGAAGTATCAAGGTCCACTAAGGATGCCAACACCACTTCTAAGCATCAGTATGATGTCATTTGACTTTCATGGATTCTAGACACCTCCATGTCATCACAGCAAGAATACACAGGTTTTTGTTCACAGTCTGACAGCTATCTATCTTTATTTTATTGCATTTTGTAATTTACCCACCACTCATGTCTGCAGTCTATTTTGGATAGGAAGAAAGAAATAGGAATTATAAATAAAGCCATGCTTCCTCTGTCGACATGGCCGTGGCAGAGGCTTGCTTATCTGCACTCACAACAGTGTTCACTGCCAGGCAGTTAGCTGAGTCTTGTTTCCCAGATCAGCGTGGCACCAAGCATCTCAGAACAGAAACAATTAGGAATCCTTGCGGAATGAAGGAAGGCACCTACAGAAAGGAATGGTTAGACTCCCCTGGGTCCAGAGCCTTTTGTGGCCATTACTTGGAGTCAAATGGTAGTAACTCATTTGAAGACATCCGTTTCCTGTTTAAAGAGCAATAGTAATCAATAACTGATCCACTGTGCAGATTAGGTGAGTCCAAGTTATAAAAGATCAATGATCAATCAAAGCAATAAAGATCAAGGTACAATGAATGGACATCCATTTCCTGTTTAAAGAGCAATAATGATCAAATACTTGATCCACTGTACAGATTCGGTGAGTCAAAGTTGGTGACAAACATATTGTTCCCTGGAATTCCAACAGAACAGGCGGTGACCCTCCAAAATAGTCTAAAATCACCAAAAACTTAGATACTTAAAGAGAAAAGTCAGGATGTCATTGTGATAAGTCGAACTTTGTTTCCCCCAAAAAAGATGCTATCCTGACCCCTGGTATTCCAGAATGTGACCTTATTTGGAAGTAAGGTTTTTGCAGCTGTAATTCATTAAGGTGAGGTCCTAGTGGAATAGGAAGGATGGTCCCATAATCCAATATGACTGGTGTCCTTCTAAGGAGGGAAGAGACTTCCAGGGAGAAGGTAACCATGAGAAGATGATGGGAAGAGGTTAGAGTGATGCTGAGACCAACCACAGAAGGCCTGGGGCTACCAGAGCTGGAAGGGACAAGGAAGGATCTCCCCATGAGTTTCAAGGGGAGCGCGGCCCTGCTGACACCCTGACTTTGAACTTCCAGCCTCCAGAACTGTGGTACAATGAACCTGTGAGACCACAAACCATTGACTTGTGATATTTTACCACAGCAGCCTTGGAAAAATAATACGGTGAGAGAAAGCCAGACTTATTAACCAAGATGTGATGTAAAGTAACCAGAACAGTCATGAGTCAGGAAGGAGGATTTGCTTTCCTGGTGACTGGGTGTGGCACAGAGCATCTGCTCTTCGGATACGTCACCATGACATATTTTACACTGACACAGGTAAGTGAGAAATCTTGCCATAAATAAATCTACTTAATGTCCTGATATTCATTGTGAAATTCCCCTTTAAAGTCAGTAAGACAACTTATTAGAAAGAATCCGATGTTTCCCAAACTTTTTGACCATAAAATCCTTTCTGTAAAAGTTGAGATTTTTGTTTTTTTGTTTTGAGACAGAGTTTCACTCTTGTTACCCAGGCTGGAGTGCAATGGCGCGATCTTGGCTCACTACAACCTCCGCCTCCCGGGTTCAAGCGATTCTCCTGCCTCAACCTCCCGAGTAGCTGGGATTACAGGTGTGCACCACCATGCCCAGCTAATTTTTGTATTTTTAGTAGAGACGGGGTTTCATCATGTTGGCCAGGATGGTCTCGATCTCTTGACCTCGTGATCCACCCACCTCAGCATCCCAAAGTGCTGGGATTATAGGCGTGACCCACCACGCCCGGCCATAAGTTGAGATTTTAAAAGGACAGCTTGGAAAATGGCCCTACAGTTTTGTCTAAGCTCTGTGTTAACTAGGACCCAATCTTATTTCAAAGGAACTAAAGCTGACAGTTAACTATATATACATATTACCAATGTTAAAGAATTGGATTAAATTAGGTTCTTCATAATTGTATTTTTAGTGAAATTTTATATTCCACCAGTCAACAAATTTTATCTGAAGTCTATGAATGTGAGAATAGGCCAGTCCTGGAGCCACAAAGACTAGGAATCATGCCAGGAGCTCCTGATTATTCAGAACTATCAGATGTGCTCCGACTTTTCAATGCTGAGCTAGAATTGCATCATAAAAGGAAATATGGGAAATGTTTATACCTAAAAGCAAGGTTCTAAGGGCGATTAGGAGCTTTTCCAAAAATGGACAGATTATCCCTTGTCTCTGTGGTCTGACTTCACTGAAATTTGCACCTCACCTTTTAGTTCAGCTAGGTTAATTAGGCATTTTCTCCAGCATTTCTAGATGTGTTCCTCCTCATGAAGTATTTTGGTGCATGCCTCCTTGGGAATGCCTTTTTTTGTGAATGTTCCTGCTTTGAACGCACGGAGCTGTGAGTAAAACCAGCTCAGACAAGGAGCTGAGTGCCCATGGCCGTCACTGGGTCTCCAGGTGACACCAATTACACATCTGCTCCTGGGAAGTGAACAGCCACCAGGCAAACCTAGAGCCCTTGGTGCACATCAGCAGACTCCAAGAGGGTTCAGGTCATGTGGGTATTCCACCATACAGGATACATTTCCTAGGCTTTCACTGACCCATTGGGTCACTTTTCAAAGTTTTTTTAACCTGATAATTTTTGAGTTCGTAGAAAATTTTCAAAGGATTCCCTAAATACAATTCTGATTCTGTTTGTTGTATTCTGAGAAAGCCTTAAGTTACTATGTTTTTATTTCTGTGTCTACTGGTTTGCATGTCCTGGTTCACTATCTGATGAGCCACCCTGAGGTTACTGAGCTCGGGGGACTGCTGCCCACAGCCAGAGAGATCAGCACCCAGGCATCTGTGTGTGCCGTCTCCGCAACACGTATGCATCCTGGGAAGCTACCCCAGCTGCATACCCTTGGTCCCAGCAGAGACCAGAGGGGAACAGCCTGTAGAGTCCAGCTGTCCTCACCCCAAGGAAAGCACTTCAGGTGAAGGCCTTGTTGACTTCTGGTCACTAGCAACACTTTTAATTTAAAGGGTGGCCCATTACCCTGCTTCAGGGTCCTTGGTCTACTAGACATCTATGTGTATGTGTGCCTGAAATGACCCTGGAACTCATGGTGTTATATGTGTGTATGGCAGGTAAGGATGTGTGTGTGTGGTGTGTGAGGTGTGTGTGGTGTGTGAGGTGTGTGGGGATGTGTGTGTTGTGGGGGAGATTTGTAGGTTTGTGTGTGTTGCGTGTGTAGGTGTGTGTGTGGTAAACGAGAAATGTGTGTGGGGAGTATATGGGGATTTTTGTGATGTGTGTAGGTGGTGTATGTGAAGGTGTGAGGATTTGTGTGATATGTGGTTTGTGGGGGAAGTGTGTGTAGGTGTGTGTTCGTGGTGGGCGATTTGTAGGTGTGTGAGCATATGGTGTGGTGTGAGCATATGGTGTGGTGTGTGCAAAGGTGTGGGAATTTGCATGGTGTGTGTGGTGTGTATGGATGTATGGAAATTTGCATACTGCGTGATGTGTAGCATGCACGGTGTGTGACACATGTATAGGTGTGTGTGTGGTATGTGTGGAGGTGTGGGAATTTGCATGGTGTGTGTGATGTTTGGCGTGTGTGCAGGTGTGAGTGTGTTTGTGGTGGGGGATTTGTAGGTGTGTGTGCATATGGTATGGTGTGTGCAAAGGTGTGGGCATTTGCATGGTGTGTGTGTGGTATGTATGTACATGTGTGTGTAGTGTGTGTGGACGTGTGGGAATTTGCATAGGGTGTGTGATGTGTAGCATGCATGGTGTGTGATACATGTAGGTGTGTATGTGTGGTGTGTGTAGAGGTGAGATTTGCATAGTGTGTGTGATGTGTGGCATCTGCGCAGATGTGAGTGTGTGTATGTTGTGTGTGTGTGAGCGGTGTCATGGAATAGCTGGATTTCACTAGATAAGCCTGAGGTGAGTGGAAGAAATATACGAATTAGTTTCCTCAACTGTCCTGTGAGAAGAACCATGGCCAGAATGCTGTGTAATCCGGAACTCCCCACCTGCCTCCCTTTCACCTGCGAAGGCAACAACGCTCTCCCTTGCCCCATTTGAGCGGAGGGTCCCCAACTTCACGAGCTGTAGAAACCCCTCCAAACACACATTAGCATTCCCGAGGATCCCATAAGACTTCAGGTCTCCATTTACCTGGGTTTTGGAGACTGAAGGGAGACTTCTGGAATACTGTAAACCAAAAGAGAAGTTGCCAGTGAAACTTAATAGAGACACAGGTAATTAATTAAAAGTCAGGGGTGATGTTAAAGTGAAATCTTATGAGAAACATAAGGAAAAGTAGATTCAAGATTTTTTAATTGGAGTTACAACCCTGTTCGCCCCTTTGTAACTACTGTAATCAAATCCAAATCTGGGCAATTTTACACTCTGTTTCCCTAAACAGCTCCACTGACTCCACACTTTTTTCACCCTGTGTTTTGTAAGACTGTACTTGTTAAGGCGTCCTGTTAAAACAAATTCTCAAGCTGAATCACCTGTATTTGTGTTTTCTCTTCACCTAACATCAAGATACTTGATAATATTTCCAATGGCTTTTAGTTGGGCCTGTTCTGACCACTTCTGAGGAATATTTACTGAGCACTATGTAATGTTATACAGTATTTCAAATTTTCAATCATAAAATGAGCTCAAAAACATATATTTTTAGCAACAGTTTTCTAGTTTAGTTCTAAGGCATCTGGCTTAGGAAAGTCTCGGTGAACAGCCTTGGGGGTGGCTTGGGTCCTCTGTTGATGTGACAGAGTCCCAGGACGGCACTGGGGCATGCGGACTTCCTCATCTGTCTGACTCAGAGCCTCTGGTTTCACACCTCCAGGTCCACGTGCCAGTGTGGTGGGGTTCTCGTGAGGGAGAGACCTCTTCTGGGTTGCAGACAGCTGCCTTCTAATTATGTTCTCACAGGGCAGGAAAGGAGCTGGAGGGCTCTCTGGGTTGGTCTGCTTTGTTTTTGAGACAGAGTCTCCCTCTGTTGCCTACGCTGGAGTGCAGTTGCACAGTCTTGGCTCACTGCAACCTCCAACTCCCAGGCTCAAATGATCCTCCCACCTCTACCTCCCTAGTAGCTGGGATGACAGGCGCATGCCACCGTGCCTGCCTAGTTTTTGTATTTTTAGTAGAGACAGGGTTTCCCCATGTTGCCCAGGCTGGTCTTACACTCCTGGGCTCGAGCAATCCTCCCACCTCAGCCTCCCAAAGGGATGACAGATACGAGCCACTGCACCCAGCCCTTCTATGTTCTTCTATAGGGCACAATTCCATTCATGAAGACTCCACTCTCAAGAACTAAATCACCTCCCAAATGACTTGCCTCCGCATACCATCACATTAGGGGTTAGGATTTCAGCCTACCAATGGCAGGGCACATGTAGTCCATCGCATTCTACATGTTTCCTGGAGGAGTCCTCAGCAGGGCTGGTGTTGGGGGCACCAAGCCCCACCAAGAAGCTCTTGACTGAGGGGCACTGTGGCTCCTTGGGAATCCATGTTATCCACCTTCCTGCTTGCTCATAACTGAACTACCTAATCAATCTACATGTCAGGATCACAGTTCAATTATAAATACATGCAATTACAGTAACATTATCCGAGCACACGTGACCACTGGGAGTGATGGCATTTCCTTCCGCTCCTCACTGCCTACCCCAGGCCAGCTCTGCCCCGAGGGCACCCAGTTGCCCATCCCTGTTAGCAAACACAGCTGGATCGAGTCATCACACTGCCATTGGTTTGTGGCATGTTAAGCACTGTTCTGTTTCACATGAACCAACTCAACCTTCAAAATAAGCCAATGACAAAGCCAAAAATCACCATCAAAATAAGCCATTGACAAAGATACTACAATTGTTTTCCCTGTTTTATAAGTGAGGAAGGTGAAGCCCAAACTCGGTTCTGTTCTAAGGTTAAACAACTGACAAGTCGGTATTCAGGCTCAGGGTGCTCTCCTGTCTTCCGACATGGAGGACCGCAGGAGGGCCCTTGGTTCAGCCTCAAACAATAACATGATCCTGTCTGCCGTAATCATGGTGTTAGGTGCAGGCTTGATGGAATTCCATGGCCAAGGCCTTTATAAATTATAACAAGAGCATCTCATTACGCAACCCCGCTGGATATCTGCGAGCTTATTGAATAATTTGGCTGTTACTCCCATAGATCTCATTTAATACCAAAATCATCTTTTTCATTTGCAGTTATATATACAGGTAAAGTATTTTAAAAGCACAGCTGCTTTAAGGAGAATTCAGAATTCTGTTGGTGCCGTCTCCTACTTCCTTCCTTAGGGGGCTCCCATCAGGAACGTGATGACTCTGAGAAGCACGGTTTGAAGGTCATGGCTCCCAGCCATGGCCTGGGATCTGGCTGTGATGAGCCATTAGAGTCGGTGTTCCCCAGTGTGCACCACACTGAACGGGTCTGTTCTCGCACAGGTCTTTGACTTATCCTGGCTGCCTCAGGAAAAATTTTAATAGTGCCGAATTCCACTGGCTCCCCAGATTTGCCTGTACCCCATTTCTATCTGCCTTGCTCTCTCATCTGTGGTTTCTCCCTTTAGACCCCTGCCCAAACGCTCAGTGTCCTCATTCCTCATGCACAGCCTCTCCTGACCCCAGTAAAGCCTACTTTCAGGGCATCTGTCTGTTCTGAGTCACTCGGCCCACAGAGTGAGAGGATAAAGGCAGTGGCCTAGAATGACCCTGAAATCGCCCTACCAAGATCACTTTCGGCCACTGCCAGGGACTCCATGGGCCTACTGGATACACAAAGAGAGGGATGGCAGAGAATCAGCCACGTGGACTCCCCACCAGGGCTGCTTTGCCGATAGCTGGCAGCTCTGCAGATGCCCCTGGGCTCAATCGATCCTGTGGGGATAGAGAGCTGGCCCAAAACATCTGGCCAGTTTTGTGTGTGGTGGCTTTTCGTACACACCATTGGCCCCCCTCTTTTCCCTGGACTCAGACTGGATACTAAGCTTTGGAGCTTTGACACATGAACTTGTATTCATTCATATTGCTGATGTGATGTCAGCAGAAAATGTATTTCTCTAAGTCTTTTGGTCTTAAATATTCTGAGGTACTTTGGCTAGATAAATCCAGGGGTCAGAGATCTAATCACCCACAGCTATGCATCTCCTTATCATCTGCTGTATTATCTTCATCTAATTGCATGCACTTTGGTACCATTTGACAGCTCCAGAACTGTACATGCTTATTAATGTGTCTTTAGATGAATGGCGCAGCCTGCCTGCAGGTCTCTGATTACCTGCTCAACACGCTGCCTGACACCCCCATTTGCAAACTGGAGGGTGTGGTTCACCTCTTCCAGGGTTGTTAAACAGTTCAGCACAGTCTTTTGTGGCTACAAAAGCACAGGAAACACAGATGTGTTTCCCAACACCGTCCGGCAACAGAAAACAGACATTGCAAATTGTTATTTTGCGTACTTAATCTCAGTGACTTGACTCAAAGGGTTGCTGCAGCATTGATACAGCCCAAAGAGGCGAGTTCTCCGGGTCATCTTGCAGATCAGCAGCCCTAAGACAAAAATTTCAGCCCCTGTTCTAGCACCATCCTAAGAGCCAGAGAGTATTGATTGTATTATCATAGAAATGTATGCTGTAGGAAGCTAAAGAGCCTCAGGCAGTTTCAGATAGATTACAGAATCCAGGAAGACTTTTTCTAGTGAACTGTACCTTTATGGTCTGGGAACATTAGTTTTTCTCTAATGATATTTAATTCAAAAACACTCTTTTTTGACTTCCTACCTGCCAGATTAAGAAATGATCACAGTATCATGGAAAAAGAAGCGGTGATGTTTTTCTTTCTGTTATATTGAGAATTAGGTAATGCAAATATCTAATCAAAACAACTTGTCATGTTGCTATATTTATAGGACTCTCTTCCCAAAATCTTGCATTCTTCCTTATGAGACCTTTGTCTGCTAGTTTGTCTGATAATTACGAAAAAGTCAAGAAAGTAGTCATCCATGGAAAATTTGCACGTATACTTGTTTTCGCTCAGAAAGGAAGTATAAAATATTGCAAATGCCAAATACTAAAAAATTTAAGCAGGTCCTACAGAAATGAATTCTGCTGTTTCCCTAGTAATTACTTTGTCTGCTCAGCTATGGTCCTACATTGGACAGGCAGAAGAGCTTGCCCAGAATCATGCAATAAAATCCTGATATGAGGAGAATCCGTGTGTAGACACATGTAAGCAGCCATACTGAAGGGTCAAAGTTCTAATTTCAGAACTCTTTCCACTTCAGCCAATATTTGGAAAACAGGTTTAAGAGAATGGTGATCATTCAGACAGAAGTGATCAAAGATTTTTTAGGCAAGATTGCATTCATTCGCTCACTCATTCAACAGATAGTTATTGAGAACTTTGATGCATCAGGCTCTGTGCTAGGCACCGGG
Source organism: Sapajus apella (assembly GCF_009761245.1). NCBI lineage: Eukaryota > Metazoa > Chordata > Mammalia > Primates > Cebidae > Sapajus > Sapajus apella. Next base: position 4,866,822 of record NW_022436996.1, read on the forward strand.
ATGTATCAGACAGCAAAACAGCCAAAGCCTTACAATAGGCTCAGCTCACCAGGGGGAAGACAGAAATAAAAGGAGTCCTAATAAGTACATTATATAAAATACTAGGAGGCGGTAAATACGATGCTGAGAGAAAAACAATGGAGGCGAGGGGGAGGAGTACCAGGAACTATCATTTTGCACAGGGGGTCAGCCGAGATGTCACTGAGAAAGTGACGCTGGAGCAAAAGCTTCCGCAGAGGGCATGAGGGAGCCAGTTGGGTGGATGCAGGGGAAGAAGGCCGAGCAGATGGAGTTGCCGCTGTGTGAGAGCCTGCCATGCCTGGTGTGACCAGGGGACAGTGAGGCAACCCTGGGCTCAAACAGAGTAGGGGCAGGTGTGGTCAGGCAGATGAGGGGTGGATCACCTCATGCCTTCACATCATTACAGGAACTGTGGCTTTTGCTCTGAAACGAGGGACCCCTGCATGGCTCACAACCTGGGGAGTGACAAGAGGCAGATCCTGACAGTGGCAAGGGCACCCTAAAAAGTGAAGGCCCTAGCCTGGGCTCTGTGGTGAAATCTCATCTCTACTAAAAGTACAAAAAATAGCCCAGCAGGGAGGTGTGTGCCTGTAGCCCCAGCTACCTGGGAGGCTTAGGTGGGAGGGTCACCTGAGCCTGGGAAGTTGAGGCTGCAGGGAGCTGAGATCATGCCATTGCACTCCAGCCTGGGCCACCTTGTCCAAACAAAGAAAAAAACCGAATGTCTCAAGTAAGATTAGAACCCAAGGTAATGACTGGGACTGCAACAGGTTTGGCTGGGTTTGGGCGAGAGGAAGGCAGCTCGTGGCCAACGATGGGGCAAGCTTTTCTGGGTGTCCTGTTGCAGTGGGAACATGACCCTCAGATGTGGGATAGATACCGGGGTGGTGGACACACAGGACCAGAAATGACCACTCAAGGTCCTCCCCTGCTTTGGAGACACTGGGATTAGCCCAGGTGCAGGCTGTATGAACAGGACTACATTTTTCCCACGGTTGGGGTAAAATAAGAAGCAGGTGGACCAGAGGCAGCAGGATTAAAAAGATCATGCAGCAGCTGGTGCAGAAGAAACGTTAGGATTCTGCTCAGGTACTCTCTTGTACCTGCAGAAAAAGCAGCCTTGCCGATTGATATGATCTCACTGGAGCCTGAGGACAATGAGGAAGCGTATTGATGATTTCGTATTCAGCAAGGCCAGCCGCCCAACAAGGAGCCCGGCGGCCCCTGCCCATCACAGCAGCTCCTGTTTCCATAGAAACAATGCCCCCTCTCCTTTTGACAGATAACCAGATGTAGGGAAATTTAGGGGCTGAATTTCCTATCTATTCAGAAGAACTAAAATCCTGGAAAGAAGGAAGAGAAATCCGTGACACCCTTTCCACATACAAAATGGAGATTCAGTTGCGACCGTCAGAACACTGATTGGGGGGAGAAAGTACTACGTGCTAAAGCTGTGTGTTTCTGCTAATGTTTCCCACTATTTAGATGATGACATGTAACCTTCAGTTTCTAAATTGGAAACAACCTTGTCGTGAATCCACATAAAATGGAAGAGCACAGCCTGTACCACGGATTAAGGTACATAGTTGTTTTATTTTCCACACTGGGATGTTCAACCCTGGAAAGCCTCCCTGTGGGATTCTTGACTTCTCTGCCTTGCAGGGTCTCCAGGCCAAGGCCCAAAAGCCTCATTTCTGACCCTTAGAAACCCTCAGAAACATTCCAGAGGTGCATCGTTTGCTTTCATTGTCACTATCTAGTAATCTGCCTATACCGTCCTTCTCCTGCCGACCCTTCCTGCACCCTGATCCCAAACCCCACACACCCTGTGAATGCATGCACCTGCCTTCTGGGGAACCAGCACCTTCTTGTTCTGTTCCCTCCCACCCAACAAGACATGCTCCCTAAAGAAAGGGGCTCCTGAGAGCCACACTCTCCAAGGTCAGTTGCCTTCCTGGGGCCAACTTCCATTTCAGCCTCTTTGGGAACAGAAACGCTTTAAGTGAGATACAGGAAGGAAGAAGGCACTCCCCACAGAAATTGGGAGACCACTGATCTTGCCTGTAGAGGAGAATGCACCTGGGCCCAGAAAGGAATGGAGACTCATCTACATTAATATTAACCTACGCAGCAGTCGGCACAGGCTAGGCTCTCCTGTAGTGATACAATTTCAGCAATTTATGAGCCAAAGTTTCTATCTCGCTTCTGCAGCTGCGGCTCCCTGGAATATTGCTGGTTTCCATGACAGACGGAAATCACACGCTGGCTTTTAAAGCCTGCACTTCGAAGGGCTACTCTCACTTCCACTCCCATCTCATCTGCCAAAAGGAATTGCACAGCTACGCCTGTGTGAGGCGGCGGAGGAACACCAGCACACCCCCCAGGTGCCACAGACCTGGAGATGTTTGCAGAGCCGCATTCACAACCCCCACACCCACCCAGGTGAGAAGCCAGTCCTCTCCAAACACTTAGCTGGAGTTCAAACTTGGAAAAGTCTGAACCAAACTGGATTCGCTGCTGTTTCTGCATTTGCAGCCCTCTGGCATCTCCCCCTTCCCCAACCCTCCACCTAACAGTTATCCTCAGAAGAGTCTAAGCTGAGCCTGCTTCCCGGGAGGGGATGCTCTAGCTGGCAGTGTGTGCTTAGTGTGAGGAAGCATGGGCAGGTGCCCTAGCAGAGGGTTACCCTGGATTCAGCGATTCCCTGAGGCACATTTTACTCAAACCTGCCGATGGAGGGTGTGCTTTGCAAATTGGAAAGGATACAATGAGTAGGAGGAAGAACCTAGCAGCTCACCTGGGCAAGTAGCTAGGTGCTATTTAACCTAAGCCAGGTGGCTAGAAAACCACCTGCATTCCCTCCGTGAATGTTCCTGGGAAGGCTGGTCAGGGTGCTGAGGGGGCTCTGGTCCTTTGGCAGCAGGAGGACAAGGAGAAGGGAGGACACAGGACTGCGTGAGGTTGTCTGCTTCAGGCAGGAGGATGCTGCTGCCCTTGCTCAGAAGCCATGGGAAAATGAGGGTCCATGAGCAGGAGCTACAGGGAGGCTGAGGAAGACATGCGCCTCCAGTACTTGTCATCCGAGCTACTCATGTCGGGGACGGGCTGCCCCAGAGGCTGTAAATACCCAACAACTCTAAAAATCTTCAAATGTAGAAAATAACTTCACCTCTCAAGGCTTTTATGGAAATGTCTCATTTTTAGGTTTTTAATGGTTAACAATTATTAGACGGACTTTTGCATGAAGCATTTCCAGAGTTTGAATACAGTTTAGAAAGTTGAGCGTCATGAACAAAATGGTTAGGGAGATGGAGGTCAGAGACTTTTGCTAGCACTCCTCCACCTTCAATTCCTCGCTCACTCCATGCTCCCAGTGTATCTCATCCATGCTCTCCTTTTGGCTGATGTCATTTCAAATATAGCATGTGTATCACACATAATCGTTACATGTAATTAGATCAATATATGATGGATAATCTAACAAAGATCCCATTGTTGCACAAAAACTTCAATCCCAATGGTTCTGCCTTTACACAAAATCTCCGGACAAGAGTGAACAAGTGGAGAGGGAACGGATTCTTTGGTTTTCTCATTTCCAGGGTGGAAAGATACCTATATCCCCATTCCATCTTTTTTAATGTCATAACACAGGCATTGTTAAATTTGACCCCAAATTATCTAAAAGCTGATGCCAAAATGAAATCTAAACACTATAGACAATTAAAAATTGGATTTTACAATGACTTTGATGACCTGGAAAATCCTTAAGTTTCCTTAGAATTGTGTGTGTGTGTGTGTGATTTTTATTGGGCATATTGCTAGGATGATTTCATTACATTCTAAATGTCTTCAAGTTGTTTACCTACAAGTACAGGGCTGAATGAAAGTAAAGTAGTAAAATTGGCTTTTTGCTTTTAAAGATCAAGGCTGTTTCAGGACTTGAGAACAAATTACTTGAGCCTGTAGGACCCTCTGTCTTTCCTCCATTTCTGCAGGGATTCTTACATCTCTGGTTTGCGTTCCTCTTTAGTTCCCCTCCCCCAATGCCTGCTATCAACACATGTTCTCCACCGTAGACTCACATACACCAACTCTGGGAAGCAGGATATTCCTCAATGTCCTGCCACCACCAGAAATTCTACCATCTGGACCTCATGGGCCTATGTGTCTCTGATCTTCCTAGAAAATGTGTGTGTGTGTGTAGGTGCATATATGTATATGTATAAGCACATATATATATATACATACTTACACACACCTCATTTTATATATATATATATATATGTATATGTGTCAACCAGGGGGCAAAACTAAGCACATATTGTGCTTCAAATGGATGTAAATGTTGCTGGAAAACAAAGGAAGTAATATATAAAGGGAAAAAAAAGTAAAACTATTGAGGAAACCAAGTCAGGGCAAAATCTGATGCTATTCTGGCAAAATTATGGGTTTATTTTTCTGCTTCAGCAATTAGCACACCCATTTAGAACCAAAATATTTTAGACTGTTACATTTTAAAGCGTTCGTACATTTTTAAACTCAGTGACATAATTCCCCAACTCAATTACAATAAAGTGAAATATGCTAAAAAGAACACAGGTGTGAGGAGAGAAGCTGAAGTTTTCTGAGGTCCAAAAAAGGTTGCAAACGATTTCCTTACAACCATTCACATAATTTCCTATAGTCTTCTTGTTTATAAAATTAGATGTCAATTTAAAAATTTTTCAATTTCAGATAATTGCATAATATTAGATCATTTTAGAGACAGATGTTCCAGCAGTTGTTCATGAGAAAGGCTGGTTTTTTTTTACATGTGTGTAAAATCAAACCAATGTGCTTGAAATGGAAGCAAAATCATAACTGGGCACATGGGCACTTGTGCCCTTAACACTGGATTTATTAAACAATTTAATTTTAAGAAGATTATAGTGACTATTATTCTTATAGGCAGTGCTCTATGAAAGGAATCAATATTGTATATTGCAGAGAAGCATTTCTCATGTGCTTGATTAATGCATTGTTATCATTAGAGTAATTAAAAGGAACAGGCTTATATACAATCAGCATGTATATCTCACTTAGCAAGTCCTGCCGGTTGCTTGCAAAAATTAAACTCACTAATCATTCTGACCCTAAAGAAGAAAAAGTTTTGGGTAAGAAATACGTAAGCTCTATTTTATGAAGGAAATGACTTCCAAAAGCCAACATTTAGAAAAATTCCTGTCTACCTAGTGACCCTAGAATATGAATTTTATGTGGGAAAATGTGTTGATTCCACTGTCAAAAATATAGATTAATATGATGCTATTTTAATGCTCTAGCTCTCATTAAATCTACAGGTAACATATACAAGTAAATGATGGAAAAGTGCATTGGTGGCAATGAAAAGAGGCATGCCATGGAAAACAGACTTGCATGCTCCCTGGAAACCCTGTGCTCCTAACACAGAACTCAAATCCCCTGGGAAGATATACTGTTGCTTTTTCACAAACATACTTTTTTGTCTGGCTCCAGAGAGCAAAGGCTTGTGAGCATATTGAAATGTGTTTGCTCTAATTCACAAGTGACAACTGATCCATCCAAATGAAAAGAAATCAGCCTTACCCTTACTAATATTTCGGCCTAAAAGCCTAGCTCTAGGTTATGGTTTTCCTCCCTAGCCAAGGTAACTGTGAAGGTGAAATGAGACACACGTGGCAGCGCTTTGAGAATCACCAGGTGCAATGCAGAGGTAAGGTATTTCTGATGCTATATTTGGCTGCAGCCATCATTCAGCCAGCACAGCCTCTTTCTGTCGGTCAATATGTTACTTGTAACAGAGACCGTTTCCTCATTACGACTGCATTTTCTGGGCTGGAATAGTAATCAGAATTTTGTGTAATTCTGTTATAGATACATTACAATTTCACCAAATTTTTTATTTAGGTGGAATTATATTTAAAATGTTAGCTGATTATTCACGTTACCAAAGCTTTCACTGTGAGGCTGTTTTGGGCAATAAACACTTTCTATGTGTTCACTATATTCTGAAGCACAAACATTAAACTTCTCAGGAAGACGGCAGCTGTATCCAGCAGGGTGCTATTATGCAGCACGAGAGGACCACAAGGGAACTTCAAAGCTCATCTAGTGAAATACTTAATGTTACAAGAAAGAAACCAAGACATTAGGAGAATGCAACTTAACTTATGCATGCTTACCAACATTGGGTGCCATGCAAAGACGTGGAAGAAATAGAAATACAAGTAGCAGGAATGAGGGGATTCGGCTGGAAAGTTACTTGCAATAAGCAGATATAAAAAAGGGGATATGATCAATAAAGTCAGGGAGGTATTCTGTGTGAATATCTTGTCAACACCACAAACACAATCTTTTAGCTGCTGGGCCTCTGGTACAAAAGCTTGGAAGAGAGATCAAGATGGAGATCCCCAGGGTCCTAGCAATCCCAGAATCCTCCAATTCTGCAAAACAGAAAAGCAACTTACCTCAGAAGAAATGCTGGATGTACATCAGGGCAGCAAAGCTATTTTAACCATCTTCTAATGTAGACACTACAGAATGTGTTTGACTCTTTTTATAAGGGCAGACCATTTACCTTCAGAAGAAAGCCAGAAAGGTAAGACATAAAATACAGTAGACCAAACCTTAGGAAGGTAGCAGGTTCCTTGGCCTTCCTACATAAGGGACAGGAGAAAAAAGTGATGCACCAAAGAACTCGAAGGCTGAGTTCATGTAACACTGAGAAAAACGCAACATACAAAAGTGGGACAAGCAGGTGGCAGTTGTCAAGAGCAAGAGCTGGAACAACATCAAGACTAAGGAGGGATCACACAGGTCATAATATCAGGTAACTAAGAGGACATCGCTGACATTCTGTGTACAGTTTCCATAGTGAAGACGGTACAGAATGGATGTTTGCATCCAAGCAAGATGAGAAAAAGAGGATTGTTAACAAGGAAGTAGAATCAGCAGTAGACTCCTTGCTTGAGAAGTTGGATAATAAAATCAGAAAGAAAAACAGGACAGTAAGCCAGAGCTAGTGGTAGAGGCCAATGAAGGCAATCCTTTTTTCTACCTGCAAGTAAAGAAGAAGGAAATGAAGGAGGAGAGATGAAGGGGTAACATTATTAGCAAGAGCAGCAGCATGTATTCACTGAGCACTTCTCAGGGCCTGGCCTCATGGCACCCACTTTGTAGGTGCCCCTGGGATGAGGAAAGGGCAACATTGCAACTCTCTACGCCCCTGCAACATCCCATGGCTATTCTGTAGGTGAGCACACTAAGCATTGGTCCTATCAGTGATGAGAGCGATGGGATCAGGTAGAGAGTTGAAAGATTCAGCCTTTGTCTCATTTATCAGGAAAATCATGTGAAGTTAAAAAATTTTTAATTATAGTTGAAACAGAAGAAAAGAAATAGAGTATATAAATGTATTTGTGGGGGCAAGAGAGTTAAGAAATCATAAGGTTGACAGATCCCAAGGACACGTTAATAGAATGCTGACGTTATACCAATGAAATCCAAGGTGGAGGAAAGAAGATGGGTTGGTTGCCAAAGACATGCAGAATGACGAGATTGGACCTTCCAAGGCTGGTGAACATCATGGGCAGTGATTTGTCAGTCTATCCCAGTTTTAACCAAATTGCTGTTTTAAAATCCTGTTGTCATCACATTTGTATTGTTAGGAAGCCATGAGTCACCAAAAATGAACAGGAGCACACCGTTTAACCTTAACAAAACGACTGCTTGGATGATACAGAAGACCCCCAAAACCCTTTTTAAAAACTAAAAAGAAATGTTCAAGCAGGAGCATGACAAAGTTCAGCATTTTAAAATTAGCCACAGTTAATCCAAATCAAAGTTACTAAATTCCACTAAACGTCACTTCCAGTAACAATTCCTTTAAGAGTCAACTTATTTTTAAACCTACACAATGAATTTTAAATCAGAATGGCTATTGATTCCTCAGAGGAGTTGCCCAAGTAACTGACTTTATAATTAAATAAATCTAAGATTTACAAGGAAATGGATAGAAAAGACGTTCTGGTTTTATTTCGATTTCCAGGTCAGACTTTGCATGTTAGTACTGACACACCCAAAACAGGTTTCCTGTGGAGCTACACAGGTGGGAAGTCCCTTGGTTGCCTGTATCGTTTGTGCATTTAGACCATGCATTGTTAGTCCGTTCCCAGCCATTCTATCTCTGCATTTTATTTTTCTGTGTAGATCTAGTTAGACCTTACCTGTGTTATCCTTGTTAGAGACTACCAGAAATTGTATTTGGGGTGTGGCTGGGTAATTGCCCATCCTTGTCACACTCAGGCACGTAGGTGTACACACATGCACAGAAGCAAAGAACTATATTTTATTTCTCAATTTCTACACAGAAGGACAAGAGGTATAAAGTCGTAAGGATTGTAAAGGTATGCTGCTTACCATCATCTTAGCGACCACGGCATGGAAGCTGTTCCTGTATCTTGGAACAGTTTTCCCTGACAACCCAGAAAACAACAATACAGCCACCAGCCTTGGGATCAGGACTGCAAAAAGTGATGGAGATTTCTCCAGCACTAAGCCACGAGAAGATTTCAGCACCTCAGACAGCTCCCACCGAAGCAGCAGCAATCCCAAACGCGTGCAGGTGTGGAAAACAAAAGCTAGGGTTTGTCTTGGGGTGTCAACAGTCGCACCACACGCAGTAAAATGCAATGTGGCCTGGGCGCGGTGGCTCACATCTGAAATCCTAGCGCTTTGGGAGGCCGAAGCGGGCGGATCACAAGGTCAGGAGATCGAGACCAACCTGGCTAGCATGGTGAAACTCCGCCTCTGCTAAAAATACAAAAAATTAGCAGGGCTTGGTGGCACACGCCTGTAACCCCAGCTACTCGGGAGGCCGAGGCAGGAGAACTGTTTGAACCTGGGAGGCGGAGGTAAGTTACAGTGAGCCTAGATATAGCCACTGCACTCCAGCCTGGGCGACAGAGTAAGACTCCATCGCAAAACTCCGCCTCTGCAAAAAAAAAAAAAAAAAAAGGCAATGTGTTTCTAATTTATTGCATATCTTCAGCTTTAAACTTGGGTAGCAAAATGATTGCTCAAGAGTCTTCAGTCTTGAGAAGTATCTGTATCTAAAAAGCAGTTTTTGTACCTGGTGTCTTTTTTTTTTTTTTAATATACCTAAGCAAATTGAAGGTTTTGTTCCTGGAGGAAAAGTGGTTTGATATGTTGATATGTTCATCTATCTTTTAGTAAATTTGGGGGCATAATTTTTCCAATTCTGAGTAACTTTTCTAAGAAGAGTGCATAAAAGTTTTTTTTTTTTTTTTTTTTTTTTTTTTCTTTTAAAGCATGCAGCATTCTGCCTGTGTCGTGGGTTTAATTATACATTGTAAACTTAAAGGACATATGTGCAATGCATTTTGCAGATGTATGCCAGATATATATGTACAGATAATGGGCATGTTGTACATATGTGTACATATACTCTGAGTACACTATATAAACACACAATACACGCCCACCTGCACACACGCATGCACACATGGTGTATTTTCCAGAGGAAAAAAAAAAAAGCATGATATTGGGACTTACATCTAAGTTAGAGACGCTGTTTAGAGCCCCATCAAAAAAAAAAAAAAAGGACGTTATATCCTTGATTTGTTTCTCGGGACACCTGTGTTTGTCTGAGATTCATTTCTAGACAAATGACACCATGAAAAGAAGGACATGTATCTCCAAGTTAAGAATGTTTTTAAAAGATGGAGATCATCTGAAATAAAATTCAGAGCTCTTGCCTTTCCTTTCTCCTAGCGACACCTAGAGCCTGTTGAGAAAAAAACTGTACATTGTTCTCACTCCCCACAATTCAACAATTTTAAGTCAGATTTAAGGCAAAAAGTACATCTTTTTGTTTGCATTGCAGCTTAACTGTCTTCCCCAAGACTCTCAGTAGTTTAATCCTCCAGAACTCTTCACCCTCCTCCAATTAAACCATTCGTCAGAGACTTGTAGCTCCTTAATCAGGATGACGAAAGAATCTGTCCATTTCCCTCAGGACTTGGCCCATCAACGTGAGGGACATGTCTTGGAGATCTCCCTGTTCAATCAGGGGACTCTGGAAATGATGCAGGAGGAAATCAGAAAACCTCATGCAAGATCTGATGCAGGGCTCTAGGGGGGTGTGTACCTGTGTGTGCAAACCACATCTCCCACAAAGTTTTGTAATCTCCATTAAAGTTTCCACATCCTTCATTCGTAAAATAAAAACTTCCAGTAACAACAGCAAAACCTCACTGATTTCATAATATCTGGCAATTTGGAATTGTCCCTGGGAAATCACCCAATGCCTCGTGCCGCTCCCCTGCCCCCGCCCCCACGCATACACAACTTTTGCACTAAAGAAATATCAAACAGGGAAATAGTGTGGCTCACAGGTGATGACCAAAACCTCCTGCTCAGTGCAGGGCACTGGTTATATCAGGGTAGACTAACTGAGAGGCCGGTGTGGGAACCCTGGGACGGCAGGGCCTTGCTTAAAAGGCGCAGGTGTGAAACAGCCTGGTTGTGTGTGTCTAAGAGCTGTACCAGCCAAGACAGACCTGCCTGTCGAGAGCCTGTCAGGGATTTTCCTCTTTTCCCTGGGAAGAGAGGCCTCAAAGAACAAGCACAGTTTCCTTCCTTCTAAGTCCTAGCAGCCCTCTGCCTCCCTGAAAGGGATCCGCAGGAGGTGGTTAAACTCGTCCATCTAAGGTCCCGCTCCTGCCCCGAATGAGTCATTGGTTACTAGGGCGATATGCAAATCCAACCTTTGAAACCGGGCTTCCACCCCAAGAAGAGTAGGAAATGTGCTGTTGGAGAAGTTTTCAGGGAACAGGGTCTAAGGCAGAGGTGCCAGTCCAAGCCTGGGAGGGGAGACAGACACAGTGACGTCTCTCAGCAGAAGAGCTGGGCCCTGGGACAGAGGGTTGGAGTTCAGATGCCAGTACTTTGGTATTTTTTTTCCGGAAAGGATAATCACCACCACCACCGCTGGGGGGGAAAAGTGTCTGAGAGAAGTAAGAAGAGGAAAGAGAGGCATTGAGACAAGGGACAGAAAGGGGAGGCGAGAAGGGGCACGATGGAGATTCCAGACACAGGTGGGAGGGAGAGAAGGCGCCTGAGACTGTGTTCCCGGAGCACGAAATAAATAAAAAATAAATAAACCAACTCGTAAGCCCAGGCCGATCGAATTCTCTCCTCAGGAGCCATAGCAGCATGCCATTAAAAACAGACATCCACGCATCCAGGGAACGCACGAATTCCAGATCCCAGCAGGCGCAGCACCCAAACCCTGCTCCCTCCAGCCACCAATTCTCGGCCGCCGCGGCCACAGACACAGACCCGCGCCCTCCCGGATGGACAGTGGCGTTGACCGCGATCTGGCGCCAGGGAGCGTGTCTGGGGGTGCCCGGGGAGTCGTGGGGGAGGGGGAGGGCGCCCGCTCCTACCCCCCAGATGCCCCTTGGCCAACCCGTCTCGCAGCCGCACGCTTGGCCCGGAGCCCCCGCCGCCGCCCCCCGCCCCCAAGAAGCTCTTACGTCCTCCTCGTCACCATCGCTCCGCGCCTGGTACTGGAACCGGGGCCGGCCACCCGAGCCGCCGCCGCCGCCGCCGCCGCGCTCCCGGGGCGCCGCCGCCTGCACCCGCGGGCCGAGGGGCTTGGCCCCCGCGCCACCGTCCTCCTCGGGCCCCTGGCCGCCCAGGAGGTGACTGGCCTCCGGGGGCGCGGGGAAGGACCGCGAGGTGTTGATCTTGCCGGTGAACCTCTGGTACAGCGAAGCCATCGGGCACCGCGCGCTCCTGCTGGCTGTCTTTGGGGCTTTTGAATATTTTGCTTTCTCTCTCTCTAGGGTTCCCACTCCCACCCCGCTCCAGATAAAAAAAAAAAAAAAAAACAAAAAAAAGGCGGTGGGGAGGTAGCAGCAGCAGCAGCAGCAGCAGCAGCAAGGCAAGCCCGGCGCCGGCGGCCGCTCCTCCCGCGCGCCACTCGCGAGTCTCCGCTGGCGACTCTGCCGGGCTCAGCCTCCTCCGCCCCCTCCCCGGCGGCTGGCGAAGCCGGGGTCTGACTGTGCTTTCTCTCGTTCCTGTTTTGATTTTTTTTCCCCCAACTCCTTGCCAAGGCCACGTACGGCCTAATCAAAGAGATGGAAGGAAGGAAAAATCCAAAAACATAAAGCGAGGGAAATGCCTAGGCCCCAGAATTTGGCACCACCTAGAGACCGGCACACATTCCGAGCGCGCTCGCCGCTCCCCGCCCCCAGGCCCCGCGCGCGGCTCCTCCCCCACCCGGGCCCCTCCGCCCCCTCCCCACCGGCCTCCTCCCAGCGCCCGGGGCCGGCGCCCGCAGGGACGACAGGGACTGGCAGCCCGAAGGGGGCCGGGGGACGCACAAAAGCGGACGAGGGCGGGGGTGCATGAAGAGGATGCAGGGGCGGGGACCGTGCGGGGGCGAGGACTGGAGGAGCCGGGGGAGCTCCGAGTGCCCGGGCCCTGCGGAAGGTCGTGCCCCGAAGCCCGCGAACGGACGAGGCGAGGGAACACGGAGGTCGAGGCGGACAAGCCGGGGGGCGACTGAAGGTGGGGCCGGCCCCGGGGCGCCCCAGCCACGCGCGCTACAGCGCCGGGTTCCCTCCGAGGGCTCCCCGGGCCCCCAGCTCCTCTTGCCTAACTTGAAGCAACAACAGAGACCCCGAGGCCCTGGGGTGCGAATGGGGCGAGGGAGAGCCGCGAGGAGGGCGCAGGGTGGTCGGGCGACGCTGGCGCGGAGGCCGCCCTCCCTCCACAGCCTGGCTCCCTCCGAAACCGCCCAGTCCCTGCGCCCCCCTCTCCGGGGGAGGGCAGGAGAGGTCGCGGGGCGGTGGCGGAGGCCCAGAGGCCGGGGCGCCCCTCGGGGGCGCTGCTCCCAGCAGCCAGCCGGGCCGTGACCGCGACTCCTTCCTCATTATGAACGCGGGCGGAGGCTCGGCTCTCGGGCTGCCGGCAACTTTTCCAAAGCCTGCGCAGCCCGCCAGCCGAGAGCGAGGGAGGGCTACGTGGCTCCGCTCGCCGTGCGCTCGGGCTCCCCGCCCGCCCCGCCGCAGGAAGGCGCGCTCCAGCGCCCCGGTGTGGACACCCGCGCCAGCCGGCTCCGCGCCTCCGAGGCCCCAGGCCCGGCCTCCCGCGCCCTCTCCTGCTCCCACCGGTCCTCCTCGCTGTCCTTCTGGAGTTGCCGGGCGCGCGTCCCTCTCGTCTCCTCCCCACGTCCTCCTAGCGCGCCCTTTCCCGCTCCCGTTTGCGGCCCTTCGCGGCCGGGAGGGACCTATCCCATCCAGAGCGCGAACCGGGACCGGGAACCCCCAACTCCAGAGGGGGGACCCGTGAGACCCCACTCCCGCCCACTCCGCCGCCCCCTTCCACAACGAGGCAGGGCATTGGCTTCATCTCCCAGGACTGCGTGGGGCTCCCTGCTCCTCCCGGGTTTCCACGCCTGTTTCCACTTAGGGTTTCAAAGTAACAGCCTAGGCCGCCACGCGCAAGGCCGACTGCAGGCTCACCCCCAGCCAGTCCTGGCACCGCAGCAGCCCAGGGAGTGGCCCGCCTGGGCCGGAAACTGCCTGCTCCTTCTATTTCCCTAACTGCGGGGGAGAAACTGGTTGCCGGGAACAAGTCTCCTGTGAAGAGACCTCCTTCAGTCCCTTCCACCTGCCTCCCTTCCCCAAACTCTCAATCCAGGGTGTAGTTTTCAGCTTTAACGAAAATTTGTACCACGCTCTTCTATTTACTCCACAGTAGTTTCTCTTTACTATGAAGAAACATCAGCTTAAAAAACACTTCTTTTTTAACAGCAAATACAAAACCAAGTAAAACCAGGATTCCAACAGCTAAGCAAGACTTGCTGCACGGGAGAGGACACCGAGCGGGTCTGGGGTGGGGAGAGCTTCAGCTGCTTCATTTGACTTTGAAGACAGAGGCAGCAGAGCCATAAAACTAAACTTTAAAAGTCATCACGGCCGGGCGCGGTGGCTCAAGCCTGTAATCCCAGCACTTTGGGAGGCCGAGGCGGGTGGATCACGAGGTCAAGAGATCGAGACCATCCTGGTCAACACAGTGAAACCCCGTCTCTACTAAAAATACAAAACATTAGCTGGGCATGGTGGCGCGTGCCTGTAATCCCAGCTACTCAGGAGGCTGAGGCAGGAGAATTGCCTGAACCCAGGAGGCGGAGGTTGCGGTGAGCCGAGATCGCGCCATTGCACTCCAGCCTGGGTAACATGAGTGAAACTCCGTCTCAAAAAAAAAAAAAAAGTCATCACAATTAGATAGATAGAAAACCTTGCCCTCATCCTCCTCCTCAGCCCCAGCTGCGCTTTTGATGGGAGGAAGCTGCCTCTCCTCACATGGACATGAAAGAAAGCTCATGCTGTTCACTGAAGCATCGGGATCCTGACATTTCATTAAATATAAATGCAGTTAGGGTCCCACTTATGCGATATACGCACGCTATGTATGAAATACGCATACATATTTTTACACAAACTAAAAGCATGTCGTACTAACATAGTGTATACAAAATACAATAATTACACAGAATAGTTGATGATATATAATACTTCATAGATGTGTGCATGTTAATCACAGATGAATACTATTGTGGGATAAGGCATATGTGCCACTTTTAAAAATTATATTCCCAAGGTATTGTAGGTATTAAAATTATAATTTAGCCAAAGTTTAAAATCTCTAAGAAAATATGATAAGAGATTTCTACTTAAAATTATGAAATGAAATCACTTTAAAACTCATAAGCAACAAGGGAAATGGTTGAAGTAAAAATTTGTGCTGGGAAGCAAATCTAACAATGAAGCAGGAGAAATGGAGGGCAGGGGAGGTGGGCAGGAAGGAGCGTGACTCTGAAAGATGCAGGTGTGAAAGGAGACAGGATGGATGCTGGGGAGGACTGAAAAAAACATGGATGAACAGGAGGATGTTCCTCAAGGACGATCCAGATGGAGCGCCCTTTACCCAACTCGAAAAGAGCTTGGCTACACTCTCGCAACTTGCACACTGAATGCCATGCTCCTGGGGACATTTTAAAGAAGGTTCTATACCTCGTGCGTGTGTGCATTCTTGTCTATTCATTCACACATCCTAATTTGGCTTAAGCGCTGATACACACATTGAAGTTGAGGGTGTCAGGACTCTGTGGTCCCATATATAAAAGAGTAAAGTGGGCTGGGCGCAGTGGCTCACGCTTGTAATCCCAGCACTTTAGAAGATCAAGGTGGGCAGATCACAAGGTCAAGAGTTCAAGACCAGCCTGGCCAATATGGTGAAACCCCGTCTCTACTGAAAATACGGAAATTAGCCAGCAGTGTTGGTGCACGCCCCTAGCCCCAGCTACATGGAACGCTGAAGCAGAAGAATCGCTTGAACATGGGAGGCGGAGGTTGCAGTGAGCAGAGATGAACAGCCTCTCTCTAAAATCAGTAAAGTTAAGCTTCAATCTCCCAAAAGCACATTTCCCTGGTTTTTATCCCTACCATTGTGTAACTGCTTGGATTTTACACACAGTTCAAAACAAATACAACTAACTACACCAACGTCATGTACGCAAACACAGTGGTTGATCAACACAAGTGTTAAGGTTTCTTGCCAGGTGAGCTCTACAAGCTTTGATCCTACTCAATGGCTGGTGCCAACCTCACCCCATGTTTTTTCTCTGTGGCCTCTTGGAGGGTCGCCCACAACCTTCCCACCTTCCTCTAGAATTCTCCCTTAGTTCTTTCACCTGCATTTCTACATTTAACCATAATCTACTCCTCCTTTTCTCCCACTTTCTAACTGTCCTTCTGTCACGTCCCTTCTCTGGATCAGTATCTGTAAGCTATATGTATAATATATATTATTTTCTCTCAAAATTCCTTATTGCCCTCTGAACATATATCAGATCTTCCCCAGCCCTACCAACATTGCCTCAGAAATTATCCACATGATTACTTCTCACCATAGAGGTGGTACAGACTCCTGCCATTTCCCATTTTCTCGTGATACAATGAGAGTTTCCACAGTGCTTCTCAAGGCTCTTAGGTTTTTTGGAGCATGAGGTTCAGAAGACACTCCGCTGTTTCTGTTTGTCCTTGGTGACCATTTGACCATAATCATGTTGTTCTCTGAAACATCTTAGTTCATAGATCAAGCTTTATTAGATTAAAAGAGATATGACTTCTGCTCCAAAATGACCCTAGAGTGCCTTGCCCTTTTCAAGCCACACACTTCTCAGGGTCTGGTCAATTAAGTTAAATATGCTTCCCTTCAAGGTTAGAGTGACAGGAATGAGTCTCTGCACTTTCATGCTTTAATTTTTTAACTAGCAGAGGTGATGGCTGCATCCTGGAAGAAGAGAAAGCTTGTGTCTGTTCTCTCTGGTGACCACTGGCAAGCCTTGTGAAGGACCACGTCCTGCTTGCAGTATGGTCAACCTTAGAACTGAGTGTGAACCCCAGGGAGCACCAGGCTCAGACTGTCTCCAGGGGGCATTGGCATCAGGTCACCCAGAGGCATTCTCAGGGTTTGACTCCAAAGCAACATTGAACCCAAAATGGGTAAAGATAGGGCCAGCCAAATGCAAGTTCTGTTCTGGACAGCAGCAAAACGGAGCCAGCACCACCTCATCAAATCCCACCACACGAATTAGAACTCTCCTGCAGGCTCGTAGAAACAGTTACAGAAAATTGAAAACTGGACTTCACTAAAAATTACGGCAGTTACAAATAAAGGAAGGAGACACAGTGAATTTCTAAAATGTGCATCTGGAGTAAGATTTAGGGAGGACTGAGTGTGAGCACAACTTAATTCACCCGTGAAAGAGATGGCTTGTCTGCCAGAAATGGCAAAACAAAGTAAAAAAAAAAAACAGCAAATTGGCCTCCAGGTCCAAGCACTGCAGATTCCAGTGCATTCTTCCATCTCTTCTTCCAACCACATAATGACTTTGAGATGTAAGGAGGAAGGAGAGAAGGGTCTTCCTTTACTTGACAAACCACCTGTTCAGATGTTCAGTGGGGCAGCCTGAGTAGCAGCCTCTTCCTTCAAGTGCGTGACAAAGTTGAGCATGTGATTAAGCTTCCAACCTATAAATATCCCGCTCCCAAACACTCATCTCTGAGTCCTAAATGAAATAAGCCATTACTTCCATATTCAGAACTGGAACAGACTGAAATGTAGTTCAGCAAATATTACTCCCCACCTCTCCATGCCCCCTGCAGGGAAGTATCTCAACCTGTCCCCCCACACCTACTCCCATCCTGAGTTTGAGATTGGCCATGTGACTTACTTGCGGCAATGGAATGTGCATGGACATGATGCGGGCAGAGGCTTTGCAGTTGCTTTTGTAGCCTGGCTGGCTTCTGCACTCTGATGACCCACCATGCAAAAACATGCCCCTGTTAGCAGCTGATGCTTTGGCCTGGTCCCCAGAACAAACACACTTGGAGAAGACCTTAATACAACCCACAGCCTGGGGATAAGCCAGATAACTGGGGAGCACAAAGCAGAGTCTCTTAGCCGAACCCAGTGTAGACCAGCTGAATCACAATTAATCAGCAGAAATGTGTAAGTCGCTGGCAGTAACTGGCTAAACTGCATGCTTGTGTCATTAAAGCCAAATCAATGCATGAAAAATGGCATAGCGAAGTCAGTGATTCTGGTAGGCGCTTCCCTTACTCGGTTAACACCTGAGTGCTGACGATGTGCCATTCATTGTGCTACGTTCTAAGGATGAAATGATGAACTGAAGTGAGCTTGCTTTCATGCAAAGATAGTCAACGCTCCTCGAAGTAAAGCCAGACTGATACTACAAATCATCAGACTGATAATGCTTTCCTTTCGTGAATAGGTGCCATTTTCTCAATTTCTTGCTCATTTTGGTACATTTGCAGCACTTACTACAGACTTACTACAAAAGGACTGTTAGAAGCCACTAGATCACAAATGTGTTCACAATAAAGCTGTAATTTATTTATTGTAAAAGCGCTAAGTAGCATTTCTAATCCACTCATACAGCAGCTTTCAAAGGGTTGTTTCCTTCAACAGCAGTGAAAGTATCATCTAGAGACTTTTTGGAAAGCAGATTCACGGGCCCTATCCCAGACCAACTGAAACAGAAACTCAGGGCTAGGGCCGGGCAAGCTGCATTTAACAAGCTCTCCAGATGATTCTGATGCATGCACAAGTCTGAGAACCACCACACTAGAGCAATGTACTAGAGCAATTTTCTTCATGGCACCAAGGTGTCCCAAATGTTTGCTTAGGTCTCAGATAACAGCTTGCACCTTTAAAGTATTGAACAAGGATTCTCCTAAGTCTAAGGATTTTTCAAGAAGAAAAATAAACCATTTAAATGAGGGAGGTTTTTTTTTTTTTTTTTTTTCCTCTTTGCTAAGACTTTTTTCAGAATCAAAAAGGAACGGAGCCCAGTTGGTCTTGGCAGGACATTTTCAGATGCTGTTTCATCCTTGAATTGAGGTTTAAGGCTTATGTCAGAAAGAAGGTAGTAGTCAAAAGGGAATTCTCAAAGCAGAGGCAAAGATATGGTCAAACTAGGATACCACAGCTGTTGCGGCTTATCTGAGATACTCTGACTTTGTTCCTCAGCAGAGATCCTTTACTATCTTTCCAGAATATATGCAATTTGGCAGAAGAACTCTGCAGAATTGCAAAGAAAAAATAAAGCCTTACTTTCAAAAATTGATTTCATAAAAAAATCCTCAGTGCCTCTGGTTTGGACTCATTACTTTTTTAATGCAATAAAAAAAAATCCTGTCCTTAATTAAAAATCAATAAAGTTAATAAACATATTTAAGTCAAAAACTGATTTTTATGAACTTAATATTCCCAAATCCACTCCTTTAAAGCACACTAAGGTGTTCATTATAAAATCCATTTAATTTTATTTTTCACCATCACTTAAGATAACCTCTATATTTCAGTGCACAAATGGAAATATCTACAAACTTAAAAAATGGATTGATGCTACTTTAGGTAGATCAGTAGTTTTTCTTGAATTTTAACATATTCTCTGAACCACATGCACATATTTAGTATTTATAGGTAAACATCAATATATACACACAATAGATCTTAAATATGGAGAATGAGACCTAACCTGGAAAAAGAAATACCCCACACAAGAGATATCAGTGCAGAGCCCTGACTCATGCATATATGTGAGTTCTCATTAATGAAAACAGATTACATTAAGAGCAATAAAACTGAAATGAAGCCATGTATCTGCTTCTTGTGGGTAATTTAATTCACTGCGGACTGTAACTTTATCAGCAGCACTATACCCATTTCCGAACAATTTCCTTCTCATAAAGGGGAAAAATAGGTTTGTCTATACTACTAATTGCATTTCAAATCATAGTAATTTGGTACTCAAAAAAGTAATTCTCCCAACAATTACTTATATTTATATTTTGTTTGAGAGGTAAACTGAAATTGCCCATTGGCTAAATAAATCCATGAGTCACATGAGCCTGCAATTTGAACAGCCTTTTCCTCACTCACAGCAGCAGCAGCAACATTGACTCTCAGCTGCAGCAGGATGAGGTGGGTCCTGTTTGTTCCCTAAATTTGTGCTCTGAGTCCCTGATGGGTTTCATTAACTCAGTCCTCTGCAGCGCACCCATAATCACCGCCATTGTGCTTCTTTATAACCCAACAATACCCAAATTACATCATTTATGCAGACCCATTTCAGTCTTTGTGGGAAAAGTTGGATAAATTAATGCTTTGAAAGGACTTTGAAGGCTTTCTTAGCCATCTTGAAGTAAAAGAAGAAGCAGTGTAAGGCGATATTCACATCTGCCTTTCAGGATTCCTTTTTCAGTTTCTCTCTCTCAAGGCTCTGGTATCATCCACAACTTCAGCTGAACTCAAAATGAGATGTAAATGGTTGATTGTGGCCTCAGTGAATGCTGAGTTTCCCAATTGAGATATTCAAATCCCTAAGATAACTATCTTCCTTGAGTAGGCAATTTTATCAAATGACATAAAATTATCCAATCCAAATATACCAGGATATGGAATACCAAACTCATGAGTACTCCAAGATAAAACATAAAACTTCCAATAAGACACCTGGTTATACTACCAATCCTTGGATGGTATGCACAGAGGGGTGCTTCACTGAAAAACTTGGAATAGGTACTCACTTTTTTTTTTTTTTTTTTGAGATGGATTTTCACTCTTTTTGCCCAGGCTGGAGTGCAATGGCACAATCTCAGCTCATTGCAACTTCTGCCTCATGGGTTCAAGTGATTCTCATGCCTCAGCCTCCCAAGTAGCTGGGATTACAGGCATGCGCCACCATGCCTGGCTAATTTTGTACCTTTAGTAGACGATGGGGTTTTGCCATGTTGGCCAGCCTGGTCTCAAACTCCTGACCTCAGATGATCTGCCCGCCTTGACCTCCCAAAGTGCTGGTAATATAGGCAAGAGCCACCGTGCTTGGCCAATACTCAGTTGTTATTCACTGATTACATCTACATTGCATGAAGTCTACCAATCAAAAAACTTCAGGCCCAGAACTCCATGGGTAGCTCCCGATTTCTTGGCAAGGCAGCCTGCTTGGATTTATCCATATGATTAAAAGCAGTCTCCATGATGTTTTTAAAATGATGGCATCTCCAATGCATAGAGCATCTCAGTGAATAAACCACACTCAACTCTTGGTTTCTACTATTCAAGTGGAATGCTAGCAATTTCTTAATCAATTTTCACAGCTATAGGAAGAGAATGTAAGCAAGTGATCCACAGACTCTTCTCTCTCCCATTGAAGTCGTTGATCTTTGAGGAAAAATAATGATCACTAAGTTTAATGCAATTCGAGTTTGTCTTAAAATCTTCCTTGAAAAGGGGGCTGGAGAGCTCCACAAGTTGACTAGCCCTTACCTTGTCCCAGATTCAGTGACTTTTAGCTCAGGGATAATGTCACCTTATCATTTTCCTTCATGGTATTTGTCATATCTAACTTCTCAGAACATTGCAGAAGAGTTCTACAATGCTATCTTCTATTGCTCCTCCACTTAGAAACAGCCCTAGGTTTGTATCGCACTGAACACTAGGAAAAGCTTGACATTTTTCATCCAATTAGTGCTTTGGATAAGACTAGAAGGTTGTTGTTGTTTTTCAAGAAGAAACGATATGCATTTTCCTGCGAGCATGGTTCATGTATTTTTCCCTCTTAATGAAATACCTGCTGGTATGAACAACCTTTCCTTGGTTGCCCCAGAGCTGCACTCATATCCCTTCTCACTTATTTCCCTGCCAATATAGAATATCCACAAGTTAAGGATATCTGCCTGATGAAGCAGAAACAAAAGGTTTTCTGGGAGACGATGGCAAAGATTATTTTTCTCTCTGGTAAAAGAGAGTGGTCAGAGGAGGAACCCCTCCCCTGGCCTGCCAACAGCACTTCCTCCTGTTTTCTGTCTTCAGACATAGTCATAGTTGTGTGAGGATTTGATGTCCAAAGGTGCTGTAGCCTTTTTGAAACCATGAGAAGGAGGGGCCAGTGTTTGCAAGGCTACACACCCTGAGTATAGCGTGTAGTTACTGAATTAAAACCAGAATTCTCCTCCCATCCCAGACAGAAGCCCCTGGGCTTAGCCTCTTTCAGCCAGGAATTATTTCACAGCCAAAAGTGTTTCTGTAGGACACACTGCACTCCTGGTTCTTCCACTGCCCGACTCTTGCACCAGGAGAAGTTGCTAAGAATCAGATTCTCATCTTTGACATAAGCATACTGAGAGACCAATCCTATCAGCTTTACTTAGAGCATGGAGCACCTGAGAGGGCAAATCAATCGTTATAGAGAGGAAACCCCAAAACTTCTTTTATGTACCTAACCTTTAAAACACATATGGCTGCCTGTAGCTCATAAGCCAAAAAGAAAATCATTAAGCTTTCCCACCTGATTCTTATTTGCTATTGTCCATGACTCTGGGAAAAATACCAGTGTATTTGGGATTTTTATGGATTTTTGCACATTTCTTCAACTAGAAAATCTAGAGGAAAATGTGTGTCAATGCTCGAAGGCTTCTTAAACATGTGAAGAGAACAGGTTTTGTGAGATGTTTTCTACCCAGGATTAATAAAGCCACAGAGGAGGAGTATGGGTCTGAAAGAGGACAGTAGAGGGAGGACAGAGGAGAAGGAAGAAGGCAGAAGAGAATCAATGCTTTAGCAAATTTATTTTAAAATAACACTCTTATGTTTACCTGCACTTTATACTTAAATTGTGTTGAAATGCACACCCCATTGCTCTAAAGAGACTCCTAAGAGGCTGGCTTTGAGCTGTCATCAAGAGCTAGTTTGGAACCCACTCCACCAAGGCTGCTGTGAGCTGAAGATGACAGGCTTGAAATCCTCTTCTGGGGGCAGCCAGGAGGAGCTGCACAGGCCGCACAGTGCACAGGCCAAGTGTGCATTCAGAATGCTAGTAATCAGAACAAGAATCACAGTTAAAGGAAAAGTGTTCCAGCCCCCGTGAACATATATAGAATTTTGCGCTCAGAATATGTGAGGGAAAGATACTTCAGCACACATGAGGTGCTTTTATTAGTTACAAAAGTATCGTTCTGGAATTGCAAACAGGAGAGGCAAGCTGATTTGATGAGTGTTTAGGGCCCTCGAGTTTTAGTCCAGCCTGCAGAATCATTGGTCGAATGTGAGTCTTGCCCCTTATTTACCAACCTTGTTTATATATGGCAGGGGGGTCAGGCACTAAGGATTCTACATGCACAGTCTATGCTGCAGGCCATGTTACACAGAACCGGCGTTGAGAACGGAAAGGAAGAGAAACAGGCTCTTGAAGCCTGCTGCCTTATCTTGCAACTATTTTGATGATTTAGACCCCGTGTGCTTTTCCTCGTCTTGATCCAGGTGAATAAATCAGCATGAGGAAAATAGACAAGAAACGCTTCTTATAGCTTCATGTATTTCTCTTTAATTCTCTTTTCTTCTTTCTGTTTCTCTTTCCCATCCATACCACACCAACCGCATCCCCCGTGATAGCACCTCTGTCTGCAGAAGAACTTGGTAGATCCTATTCACTTACAGCTTTTGATTTGTATAACCCTCTCATGAATTCAGCCAACTACAAACATAAAAGCAGCCAGACACACAACAGAAAAGACAAAGCAAAACAGAACCTCAGAAAAGCACTGGTGTTGAGCACACGGAGAGCAGCTTGGAGCTTGACATTGCCACTTGGGGGCGCCCTGGGAGCTCAGAAATGCCAGTTCAGTCCAGCTCCAGGAGCCCGGGCTGACTCAGGGCAGCCCCTTCCTTCTGACCACATGGTTTCTGTATTCCACTCATCACACGGGAAATGAGACTGCCTTTTAGAAGACTTGTTTCCTATGAAAAGGAAGACTGCTGCCCTATAAATGTTTTAAATGCTCTCCGAAATATTAAAGTCAAGTCAGTAAATGAACCAGAACTCAGTCTTCTCATTTATTGAAGAGTCAGATATTCCAGGAGGAAGGGGAGTGCAGACAACGAACCTAATTTCCGTTTATCATGGAGGATGGACAGATCAGACAGATGAGTCTGTGTGCAAATCATTCAGTGATTCAGAAGGGATCCCGGATCACCTTCCACTGGGCCATTGGTGGATGGGGCACACAACTGTCTGAGGGACGTGATGACGCTAGATTAAAAACAAGCATTACTGGGCCCATATTGCTTTATTCCATCTATCACGGAATAAAAAAGAAATCCAGAGAAAAGAAAGAGGCTATGCTGTTATGGCCGACAGACTGAGGAAATTGCAAGTAAATTCAGGACCTTGGAGAGCAGCCTTCGATGTTTACTTCTGCACCCGCCTTCTTGAAAACTAGGAATTTTCTCATCTTTGAAAAGATATAGATTCATTTGGCCAAAAAACCCAGCTTTTTAATTTGTTTTCAATCAGTTTTTAAAAGGCATATTTTCCTGTGAACCAGCAATGTATCTGGGAACCTAGGACATCAAGAGATCCACTGGGTAACTGGAGATAAACTCTGAATTCACTCATAAACTTTCATCCTATGAAGGGTTTTACTGAAGAATAACAAAAGATTCAACTCTGGGGCAGCTTTATGAGCATATGTTTTACATGTACTATCTTATAATGGAAAAGTTCTCGGGTAAAGGTAGGAGAGAGTTTGGGCTCAGACCCAGGTCTGAGCGCTGCATCTTGCAGGAAAATCCCCAGTAATCTTTGGACACTGGCTTCTGTCATTTCAATGACTCATTCACTGGAAACACATCCCAGGATGTTGTGAAATTAAATTTCCAGATGGCAGAACCATAGGCTTACTTTAAAGCCCAGCTCACACGCCACCTTGTGGCTTCTGAGGTGTTCCATGATTCTTGAAGGCGTAACTCCTAGCCTTGCCAAGTCCTCATAACCTCTACATGTGACTGCCTGCCTTATAAAACACAATACTCTTTACCTTGTGCTATTCATCCATTTATTCATGCGACACACATCACTGAACATCTGCCATGACTGGCCAAGTCTCATTTCCCCCATTATATGTTCCCTAAGAAGATCTATGTCTGATTATGGTTCATGCAAAAACTGTCATATACAGGGTAGGAGCTCGTTAGTATAAAGCTCACTTAAGCCACACTTATCTGCAAAGAGTCTTCAGAAATGGTGATTGGATGGAAGATACTAATATGATTCTGGAGTCTGCTATTGGAGCTGCTCTGACTGGTGACTCTGGAGATATTTGTGATGGGAAGATCCTACATTGTTAACAACAGTGCCTTTCAAAAATGATGAACTAGAATCTCCTGGTAGGTCACATTTAACATATCATAAAATTAGCACGAGTGTATAATTTTTTAAAAAACATTGAAAAATCTGCCCTGCTGTGTTTTTCTTCTACCTGCAGGATGCGTTCCTTCCAGACAGCTGTACTGCTGGATGCCTCCTTCCTGTATCTCCCCAGCAGAGGACAAACTCCTTAAGAGGAGGGACCACTTCCATCTCCTTTTCTGGTCATACAGTGTTTGTCATGGTGCCTGG
Source organism: Sapajus apella (assembly GCF_009761245.1). Taxonomy (NCBI): domain Eukaryota; kingdom Metazoa; phylum Chordata; class Mammalia; order Primates; family Cebidae; genus Sapajus; species Sapajus apella. The sequence continues at coordinate 4,891,942 of NW_022436996.1, forward strand.
AGCACTGGAGTTGAGCAACAGGCATTTTCCAAATGAATGAATGAGGCTTTGACAACAACAATAACAAAATCATGGTAGGCAAGTTTGGGTTTCTATCATATGTAGGAACTGCTGACGTCAGTTTAGAGAATCTTTCTCTGAATTTTTATCATTATGTATTTTATATGGGTGGATTTATTAGCTTCTAACATCTTATATTCCCAAGGAGACCATAAAAAGAGAAATCACTGTCAGATCAATCAAGCAAGACATCTGGGTATATGTGTTATCAAGCTAGATTGTTAGCATAGGATCCCAATAGTGATTTATTAAGGAAAGGTACTCAGTGTACCAGGGCTGGGTGGCCACAGTGCTCTCCTTTACACTGTGTGAAAGCTAGCAGCTTTCAAGGGTGAAGAGATTGTCCATCCAGAGGAAGCTTAACAGGATGAATAGGAAAAGGGCTTTGATTTGGGATTTTTCCTACATTTTGGTGATATAGCCATTTATATCTAAGAGGCCAATGAAAACACATCCTACAGAAACTAGTATTACAAAACCACCCTTGGAATAGATAGGAAATCCTCTTAAAGTAGTTATCTATCCATCCCAAATAGATTAATACCATGGATAAGAAGCCACCACAATAATTTTTCCACATTTTGAAATTCATTTCTTATATATACTAGCAGTATTAAATGTTTTGATTATTCACTCATTTACTCATCTATTAAGTAATTTGAATTCAGTGTTCTTTTTAATTACGGCATCAGTCATTTTTTTAAAAAAAACAACTCTATGAATATTTGCTCAAATGGCTGTGAACCTCTGATGTGGCTACAGGACAGACACTGTGGATAATGTTGCCACAAGGTCCTGGAAAATACCTACTTACAGCACCAGGAGCAGCTGTGTGTCAGTGAACACTTGAGAATACCAACAGGGAAAGTAAATTCATAGAATATAAACTGACTGGACTTTCCTCCAACATGCCTCCCAGAGTCAAAGCTGGCTCTCTCCTCTTTGGTTCCTGGGAAGGCTGTCTTCCTACCAAGCTCAAAGCTGCTCTTGTATAGCATACTCACTGATTTTACAATCAATATGACTTTCACTGAGTCTAGAGGTTTTCAAATGTCTAGATCAAGACTCATGAACCTCAAGTCAACCTTGCTCTGAGGAAACTAAGAAAGACCCAACAAAACAATATTGTAGTTGTGAATATCATTCACAAATAGATTTCTTAATTTCCTTTTGCCTTGGCATAGAGTTGCTGCTGGGGTTGCAGATGACCAGGCCCACCCATCTGCCATATGCCTGTTGGATCTGTAGATGCCGGGGAATATCACCTGCCCCACTGGAACATGCATTATGGGCGCGTGGTGCAAACAAACAGAGTTGGCACGCTCTGTCCCCCTTCCCTCTTCCTATACGCTATCGCTCTTCCATGGCCACTAAGTATGGCAAGTGACTACCAAAGCAGCAGTTTTGCTCGGAAATCCCACTTCTTAGAAGAAAAATACCCCTTGCTTGAATGGGTAAAACACTAAGTGGTCCACCTGCTGTCCACTTCCAATTGTACTTCCAGAAGAAGGGCAAAAATAGTGCCCAGGGTATGACGTACCCATGCATCATCTGAGCCGGGGCTCCTTCTATATCTTAGTTGCCAGGAATGATTGGCCCCAGCACCTGGATGACTTCTTAAATGGTACAATAAAAATCTCAACTCAGAGCCTCAAAATTGCTGTAGGTAAGACATTTAAAGCTCAGTTTCTTCGATAATCTACTTGGAGAAAGTAGAGGCCGGGCAAGGTGGCTCATGCCTGTAATCCCAGCACTTTAAGAGGCCAATATGAGTGGATCGCCTGAGGTCAGGAGCTTGAGACCAGCCTGACCAACATGGTGAAACCCCAACTCTACTAAAAATATAAAAATTATCCAGGATTGGTGGCATGCACCTGCAATCCCAGCTACTCGGGAGGCTGAGGCAGGAGAATCACTTGAACCTGGGAAGCGGAGGTTGCAGTGAGCTGAGATGGAACCACTGCACTCTAGCCTGGGTGATGGAGTGAGACATGGTCTCAAGAAAAAAAAAAGAAAAAGAAAAAAAGAAAGAGAGAGAAAATCAGGGAATTTGTGGATTGTTAAAAAGAGTAAATACTAATTATATTATGTTTATTTTCACACACACACACACACACACACACACACACACACACACTCCTGGCCATTCATCAATGATCAATCTCTGGTTTCCTGCCATTACTTTCTTTTAACTGGGCTTAGTCAGTGAGTTCACATTCGGAAGGCGGTCTATTCATTTTTTAAGTACTTTACATTTGCCAAGGTCCCTAACATCAAGGAGAGTTGCTCTCCTATTTTCATCAATAGAGCTAATAGATGTACAGTACTGATGATGTAAAGAGGGCAAACAGCATTACTATGCCCTCGATCTATGGAAATAATCTTTGTGGATTTCTGTGGATGAGACAAGATTTTAAAACATTCAGTCTGTGCCTCAGCTGTGATTCTGAGCTGCTTGATGCTTTTATATTTTCCACACAGCTTTCCTAGGAGAGTTTAGATGGATAAATGCCTCTCTAGATAAAAGCATGATCCTGGATTATCAATACAGACAGATGGATTCCTTGCATCAGAAGTTGCATGTCTTGATCCCCTGATTCTACCATTACCATTACAAGTAATTCCTGCAAGGAAAAAAAAATGCATTCTGAAGTGAGGCAGGATGGAAATAAAGTAAATCAGTAGCATAAAAGTGCTATCACATCATGTTTGTGTTACTTCATTATCTCTAACGAATAGAATGATTTATATAATTTAACTTTGAAAATCAAAGTAATTATTGTATTATTGGATCACTGCTATATATGAAAGATAATGAATTATAGAGTGTAACTTATTCACTTTATTTATTTATTTTCAAGTCTTAAAGTGAGCCCATTACATGACCACATCATAATTCTTTACTAAAGGAGCCTTCACGCCCTCATTGAGATGGCATATAAGGATACCTTGTCCATCGAACCCCAGTGATCAGCTAGAGGTCAATTTTTCCACATAGAAAAGTTAATGGCTTTATGCTCAGAAAGCAGACCCCAGGAAAGATCCTTAAGGTTGAAAATCTTAGTGTATTAAGAGATTGCTGGGTTCCGGTGCCTCAGGGTTGGGTGGGGAGAATGCTCTGTCAGGATTCCACGACCTAGGAACAGGTCAATTCAAGCCATGGACTTGGGCCATTTTGTGTGTGTTTTAGCTTCAGAAAAGGTCGGTTCTTTCAATTTGGGTTGAACAGATGTGGTACTCTGAATTCAACTAATGACTAAAACTGGCCAAATAAATTGATGGATTGACATTCTCAATTTTCTGTTGGTTGAGCCTTTAGGAAACAAAGCCTTTAATGAGTCAATGATAGAAGGGAAGCAGATGGAAACAGAAATGAAATTGAAATGAACCTCATATACTCACATGCAGTGAAGGAAGACTTGAAAAGTGCCCAGATACCATCAAGGATCACTTATTTGTCCTTGGCTGGTTTCATAACTTTGGATCATTTGAAGGTGGCATTGTGTTGTGTTGATGATGGATTAATAATATGTACAAATAAAAAGGGAAGGGGAAATTAAGGTGGCATAGTTTATGTAGTGTAGATTTTGCCACAATAACCACAAAATAATAAAAATTAGGGGAGTGTTGCACTGCCGAGGCATGCACGTCAAGCTCCAAAACAAATGATATCTTGACTTCAGTCAAAAGTAGGCAAAAGAGAAACCACCAACCTCAAACACACACAAGCACACACACAAAGGAAGGAAAAGACAGGGGAAGGGAGACCCATGAGTTTGCTTCAGAGGACCACAACTCTAGAAAAGGTACTCATGACACTATGCAAGGTGTGCAGAGGTGGGCCAAAGGCATGGGAAGGACCCACAGCAATGCGTGTCACAGAGGCTCCATGTCCTCTGTCTGTGTGAACTTGAACAGGTCTCATGCCCTCCTGATGGACTCCCATTCCCTCAGCTATAAATTTAAAGGATTGGAACAACTGAACATTTGAGCTTCTTCCATACTCTGAGTCATGATACATACTAGCAGTAGTATCTTTCTTGCCGTGAAGGATTTGACCAGGTATATCTCTACCTTTAGATTAAAAAGTAGATTGTGCTATTTCCTAGAAGGAGCAAATTCAGCTTGACAACAGTTGTATAGAAAAATCAGGGTTACTTAGTTGGCCCTACACTTAATAAACCATAAATTGATACAGCTGCAAACACTATTATTAGAATAGTAGCATTCACATCGTTCAGAGAAATCAACTCAATAAGCTTCCACCAATATCACCATGGCAGAGATATTCTGTTAATCTCTACAAACACGTGCTGTGTAATGCCTATAAATGAACTGTAGTTTAGTTCCACTCAAATTGCAAAGAGGTCTAGAAACCATGTGACACACAATGAATTGAAAAGTGGCTGTTTGTAAGAAAAAAGCTCTTGTTCTTGTGTGCAGAGGAGAGGGCACCAGGTAAGAAGAGGCATTTGGTACCAGCACTTTGAATACACGTTAAGGTCTTGTTGGGTTTCCAAACAAGAACTCTGATTGTGAATGGTCCTCTTCTTTTCTAAAACGCAATAAAATATATATTTTTAAAAAAAGAAAACCAACCAACCACAAAATATGGGCAACTGCTGGTCTAGCGTATGGAATCATTCAAAATGAGAACTATAACTGCATCAAACACAGAGATGAGGGGACCCTAGACACAAGGTCACCCCTTCATGAGGAATATTTAGGGCCTTGTAGCAAATTCAGTGACACTGCAGTCAATACAGAGAACGATCATTCACTGACCAGGTTATGAAGGCATCATAGCCAGGAGTTCCTTCTTATATTGAATTTAAATGCTGGATGGGGCCTTGGAAGTGATTCCGTTTGACTGTCTTCATTTAGAGACACAGAAACAGCCACAGAATGCAAATGTCTTCTCCCCAAAGTTGAATGCCAATGCAGAGGGGCGAATAAAGGAAAAAAGAAAGAAAGAACGCTGTCTTAACCACAGATATGTAGGCATTCTCGGGACAAAGCAGACGTAAGCCAAGTACGTATTTATTTATGTAGAAGGATATAGTAACATGTCCACAGCACATGATACAGTAGTTAAAATCTCAGGCGCTGGAGCCCTGGTGGCTGAACCCCTGGACTCAGATTCCATTACTTGTGGGGCATTGGGTAAATGATTTTACAACTTTGTGAAATAATACAGGGAAATCACTTACCACCCAGGAACTCTGTAGACTTAACTGGTTAGCAGTCTGCTGCTTAGCTTAGAAAGCCCCAGAGCTACAGGTGTATAAAGCCACCTTTAAAGGTGGCCACCGTTGCACAAAGCCACCTGAAAAAGCTGAATTGGCCCACACAACACAGTAACTGGTTGGGGGTGGGGGCTGGTGGACACATTTCAAAGACAGAGGGGACTGAGGCCCTAAAATTTAGAAAGAATTCTAGATCTTTTTGTCTCTGTAGACAAAAATGAGACCAAAAAATGACTCCTAGAACAATCTAGTGAAGCCTACATTTCATTTCTCAGAATGTTCTGTTTAAGTATATAAGATAAAATATGTCGGATTGCAAAGAAAATGCATTATCTTGAAACAGTTATAAATGCACAAAAATAAAATATATTTATATTGGTTTATTAATGATTCACAATGTATTTAAAACACAAGCAAGTTAAATTAAATTTTTATCTGTAAAGGTATATCAGTGAAATGGCTGCCTGGGCTTGGATAAACTAGTAACATTTCACTGTGGGATTGTCTTGGACAAGGAAGCATGCTTTAAATAAATAAAATCAGTGCTCCCAACTGTATACAAGGTGAAATACCCTTTGCTACCTCTCTAAGCTAATTTCCTTCCAATTCCTTCATTCGGGCCCAGCCACACAGGCTTCCTTGCTCTTCCTCAGCGAGGTGGTTCGGGCTGTTTGTACCAGCTGACCTCCACCTGTAATGTCCTTGGCCCAGATATCTGCCTAGCTCACTCTCTTGACTTGCCTGTCAAATGGGATATCCAGTTTTGAGTTTTTAATTCTGATCCGTAGAAGAACAGAACTCCTGTTTTGCGAGGATGCACGATGATAAACAATGCAAATCTGATAACTTACTTTGTAAAGAAAAGACAGTGTGGGCTCCAGAAATGCTAGGTTTTCCAAAGGCTTTTGAGTTAAACTCTACTCTAGAGCTTGTTCCTTTAAGTCATGTCCCTGAATGATTCTTGAGCAAGAAATCCCCAGAGACTGACTGGCTCTGATGCTTGTGTGTCTGCCTGGAGTCCCAAAGCTTATCAAATAAGGGTATGCTAAAAACCACTATGACTTTGAATTAATGGTGTGAGTACATTGTATTTCAAGATATCTGCAATTGCCACTGTGATATGAAAATATCTGTGATTTTTTTGGTCATAGGTAATGCCAAAGCTAGTGTGTAATTTGCCTACAGACATGCCGAAGGGCAGTTGCTTTTTAGATATTAGTAAAAATAATTATGACCTTTTTGTGTCTTTAAGTTCACAGGCTCCTGGGACCCCACATGAAGAAATCTTGCCTTAGAGTCTGAAATGAGAAGAGGTCTGGGGCTAAGGTGTTAGGGAGGGCCTCCTGGCATGAGGAAGACCCAGGAACCTGAGGAACACAGAAGCCTTGTTTGCAAGTTTAGAATTTAAAAAAATGGTCTGTCTGAAACCTCGGCAGGTGAAGCTCATTAAACACACATCGTCATTGTGTTAGTGGTGCCTTGCAGTGTGAAGAAGAAGGGATTATGTTTGCCCTGGGGGATAATGGACAGCAAGAGATAACAACAGCCAGGGAGAGCTTGGGCGTGTGAGATCTTGGCGGGCTAAGCTGGTGACCAATGTTTAGAGCTAAAAGTAACCAGATGGATGCTTATTAGGCATTCTCAGACACACTGGGGAGTCTAGAAGAGGGGGCTAAAGTTATTTTGTGTCTTAATAGCTCAGAAACATGCAGACACTGAAATATTTCAGGCTGGCATGTCGGAAACAGTGACAACTGCTTCTAGAAGGGGAAGGTGTGGGCAGCGGATCAGGCGTGTGAATGGTCACCAGGAATTTCCGGGGGGAGGTTTTCCTACGGCTGGGAGTGGGGAAGTTCAGATGCTGAATTTCCCAGCAATTACCTTTTCGGGTAAAGATATCACAAGAGATACCTTTGGAGTCTCCGATCCAATGGTGAAGCTGAGAAAGGCGTGTGGATACCTTCCCAAGAACTGAAGCCCAGGTCTGTCACATGGAGGGCAAGCAAGGATGTGCTCACATGAGCCAGGGGTGTCTCCAGGCCCCACATTCCACAGCCTTGGAGCAGCAGGAAGCCCCATTAGGATGCAGGAGCTCCTAGGCCTCACCCAGGCCCATGCTTGGGCTCCGGGAGGGCCTCTGAACCATAAGCATCCTGGCTGTGGGAACAGGGACTGGGCCTCAGGTCCAGCTCACAGCTGGTGCCCTCACTACCCACAGAAGTCTCCTCTGGACCTCCATGGCCCCGAACAAAGGAACCATGATGAGCGATTTCTGATGTTTTTGTGAAGTCAGTTTGGAAGACGTCTATAACATTTCACAATAGCATGGGTAGAGGCAGAGAAATAGCCAGGGGCCAAAATTGCTACTTAAATTTTTTTTAGACAGGGTCTTGCTCTGTCACCCAGGCTGGAGTGCAGTGGTGCTAACACGACGCACTTCAGCTTCAACCTCCTGGGCTCGAGTGATCTTCCCACCTCAGTCTCCTGAATAGTTGGAGCTACAGGTGTGTGCCGCCACACCTGGCTAATTTTTGTATTTTTAGTAGACACAGGATTTTGCCATGTTGCCCAGGAAACTCCTGGCCTCAAGTGATCTGACCACCTTGGCCTCCCAAAGTGCTGGGATTACAGATGTGAGCCACTGTGCCCAGCCTAAAGTTGATAATTTTTGACATAATGCATTATCTAATCCACCACTGCACTGTCTCAAGAAAGACATGGACACAGAGCCAGATAAAAATGGTCATGTTTCTCATTTAAATCGGAAACAGAGAACGGTGGAGAAAATGAGCATATGGGGGTTTCAGAGAGAGGCACCTGAGGTCAGCGTGGGTGTGACAGCACCCCTAAGGACTCCCCCAGTGCCAGGCCCTCACAGCGGCACCTGCAGGACCGTTGGCCTTGGGGACAGAGGGGAGGTAGCAGCGTGAGGATGGTGTGGCAGGAGCTACTTGGAGCTTAGAGGAGGAGAAAAAGGGCCTCCTGTAAGTAAGGCCAGAGCTGTGGGTGTTTGGGGTATGCTGAACTCCAGAACATACTTGCCTCTAGCTGCAGGCAGCACACCGTGTCAGGAGCCAGAGGCATCAGGAATTGGATGCAGATGAAGGAGTTAACCAGGGAAGAGACAGAGAAGCCACAGCAGGGAGTGGACAGAAAGGACAGATTGGAGTGGGCAGAGCAGAGCCTGCCAGAAGCAGTGTCTACTTCTCTCAGCTTCTTCAGGGTAGCACCCTAAGGAGAGGGAAAAGGACGAATGCAGCTTTGTGAAGAAGGGAAGAGGGCTTGCCACAATGATCCTTCATATCGAGAAGAGAAAGTGCGGGCAAGACCCTGCATGTCAGCTCCACCAAGGAGAATGTCGGGGAGCGTGTGGACAGGCACCAGTGTTCACAGCTGTGAGTCCCAGGAGAGGAGGGACCCACAGGCATGTCACGAAGGAGGAGAAAATGGGGTTACCTGGGAGAGAAAGTGTTACTTGGAAAAGAACCGGGAGCTCCCATGGGGCCTGGCTGGGATCCCACAGAGCAGGCCAAGTGTAAACAGGGTCCCGTCTACTCAAGGGTACGATGGCTAATGTACATGTTGCTGTGGCCTTGTCCAGACAAGGAAACATACAGTTTCCATAAATGAAATAGACACATGAGGGTTTATTCTGGGGAACTGTGTTTAAAATTAAATTCTATCAGAAAGGATGAGGTTAACAACAACATATTAGGAGCTTCTCACTTAATATTCTTAAGAACCCCACACAAATGTCGGAGCTGGCCTGGTGCCATGGCCATGCAAGGGTGGGGACCCAGGACACCTGGGCACCTGGTCAGCCCACAGGAGCACCGGCCAGTGGATGAGGATGCACCACACAGTGATCTGTGGACTGCACAGCTCTGTCCCATTTTCTAAAATTAGAGCTTACGACCCACTAAGACTGAGAAATAAACTGAGGCAGGCAGGCAGGCAGCCGCTCATGTTTCCGGGATCCAGGATGAACTGTGGAAAAACATTTGGGCTTGCACTGTCAATGTGACAGGTGCAGACAGATTTCCTGAGTTCCTAAGAGGAGGAAGTGGAGGAAGATCCTGGAAGAGGACAGCGGGGGAGGGGGAGCAATTTATCATTTAGATAAGGGGAAGAAGAGACAAGCCACCTGCCCAGGTGAGTGAGAACCAGCAGGGAGAAGAAATAAGACGGCAAATCAACTCCAGAAGTCTCTGTTTGTCTAAAAACCACAGTGGAGGAAAACAAAGCATGGGGAGTGGCATCGGCTGAATATTTGAGGTCCCCCCCGCTCCACAAATTCATACTTCGAAGTTTTTCCCCTGAAGTGATGGTGTCAGGAGGTGAGGACTTTGGGAGTGATGAGGTCATGAGAATAAAGCCCACAAGAATGGTATTAGTACCCTCAGAAACAAGACTTCAGAGAGACTCCTCATCTCTCCCACCATGCGAGGACACAGCGAGAAACCATCCCCTGTGGGTCACGAAGCCTCATGTTCCTAGAATGCAGAAGACGGGGAAGGGGTTTCCAAACTACGCATTGTTAGGAAGTGATAGCTAGAATAAGCAAACCCTGAATAATCCAGTAAGTTAACATGACAAAATAAAGTTCAGCAACAGTGAGTGTGTCAGAGAAATTCAGACATTATAATTAGTTAAGAGTCTTCAAAAATTGTTTCCTCTCTCCTGGTGGGAAGTAAGCTAGCAGTGTGGAATGAATTATTTGATAAGATGCTATATTAAATTTATTTTTTTAAGCACTCATGCTATGTTTAATTTCCTTTAGAACTCCCTAATCATAATTAAATTTCAAAGCTTTTATAACAAATCTCTTTTGCATTCTTTTCCCAAACAAAACAAGAAAACACAGGGACAAACCCTCCTGAGGAGGAGTGGAGACTGGAGTCCTGCGTTTGCCGAACTGTCTTTTTATGTGTCGGATTCTGATTTTATATTCATTTTCGCTTGTGTGGACTCTGAAGAGGTATCTCTTTTGTTTATATCATAATTAAAATAATTTTAAAAATGGAATATTACTGAATTCATTAATCAACAGAACAATAAGCTCACATGAAAGATTCCAGAAAGGCTAGAACCACTTGTGGAGACAAAGTTTATAATAAGCTTTGTTATTTTATACCAGTGTTATGCTATTGATTTCCTTGACGGGGGACTGAGAAAGGAATAAGATATTTAGTTTCTTTTGTTCTTACCCAGTTAAACTCACCAAGGACACCTGACGAAGTCATGTCCAGGGATCACTGTCATTACAAATGGAGAACAGACCAACGTCTTTCCATGCCACCTCACCAAAAAAGGACTCACTAGGTATAGACTCTCCATTCTAGCTTAATATCCATGACCAAGTCATACTCCAAGCTCAGACTTGAGCCAGATGTTCTAGCAAGCCCTTAGCTTCCCTAGGTCTCAATTCCAATCTCAACGGGACTCAGAAAAGCTTACTTTTCTGAATTATATGTACTGTTCTGACATGTTACAGCAAAAGGACATTAGTTAAAATCCAAAACAAATAAAAGGCATATGGGGCAGAGTCCAGGAGAAACCAGTCGAAGGCTTCCAGGGGTTCTTTGCTAGTGGAGTCTCATGAACACAATTAATTTTCCCCAGAAACCATGTTACCAACCATGGAAGCTCACCAACACTTCGATGACCAGGTTTTTTACTGGGGGTTAGTCACGCAGGCATGTAGCACGTGCATACCTCACCTCAGCTATTCACACCACCCCAAAGCAAAAACAGGTATTCACCATGCATAAATCACACCGTTAGGACAAAGTTATCAAACTGGTTTCGTGTGGCCTGAGGCCTAAGGCATACAGGAAAAAAAAAATTCTTGTTGGGTACACTATTCCAAAGGTTGGTGGCAAATTTCCCAGGAGCCACCAAGGGCCAGTCCCAAAGCAGGTCTTTCTAAGAATGTGCAGCGTTTGAGTGACCCAGGCCTGCTGAGTTAATCCTCTTCCTTTCCATGGTCAATGGGGGTTCAAAGGCTTTCAAACTTTTGTGACTGCAATCTACCGTGAGAAATACATTTTACATAGCAGCGCAGTAAACACTACACACATAGATAATGGACAAAGTTTCTTCTTAGTTCATTCACCTAGTTATAATGTACTAGGTATATTTTGATTGCATTTTATTTTCATAAGCTGATCATGACCCACTAAATTAATTCCATAACCTTCTCTTGTGTTGCAACCTACATTATGAACAATCAAATGTGCAAGACAGTTGAAATGTTTAAAGTGCTAAGGAGCTCGAGAGCAGTATTTGAAGAAAGGTCAGCCACGTTCACAACTGTGCTAGACTTGGGATTGTTAACTGTGATCACTGACAGGAAGTGTACTGCATAAATAAACAAAAAGATCACACTGCGGGATGAAGGGGGATTCTGGCTAAGCTAGGTAAACACAGTCTACACCCGTGAAATTTTCCGCAGGGCAGCATCTTCTCTACCACCCTGCAGATCCTTCCTCTCAGTACGCCCCCTACCCTATGTCTCATCTTCTTTCTCCTCTTTCCAACTCAACAAAGTCACTCATCATGGCCTTTTCCCCCAAGATAGTGTCTTCTGAGTTGAACTGACCCCACATCCCAAGACTCTCATTGATTCCTATCCCTCTAGAAAGCACAAAGGAGGGAAATAATCAGGTAATATAATTAGCACAAAGCATTAAATACTGATGATGCCAATAGTTATTAGTGCTGGGACAGTCGAAAAAGGAATTCTAGAATTGACACTATTGTAGAGCCGCCTCCTCCCCAAAAAATCATGCCTTTTGGACACTGGTAAGCCTGTGGGGGATGGAGTTTTGGAGAATACAAGATACACGAGGTCCCTCAAGTTCTCCCATGTGGCTGAGTCCATAAACAGCTCCTGGTTGACTCTTTGACCTGGCAGATTCCAGCTCATGCCGCATAAAAGGCGAAGACCTCCATTCTACAAAATATCAGCCTGGTGCATCTTACAGAGACTTTGGTGCCTGACGAGGAAAGTGGGAGGAGAAAGGTGGCAGCGTGCAGATCTTACACTCACGGTGAGACAAGCCCCACTGCTCGGACTCCATTTATGACAGAACAGTTACTTAGGGAAGAGTCAGACAATAATCCCTAGACAAGAATGACATCATGCAATCATAACATACACACACTAAAGGGATTCTAGAGATTATCTCCGTCAGGGAGTGCCGTGAAAGGAATGTGCACGCAGACATCTGACTTCCAATTCAACGTTTTCCCTGACACCACACCACCTTTCAAAAGTATCCCTTGAAATCTCTGCTTGTTTTTCTAGATCTGGTTAGCTTAGTTTTCCTACTTTTGAAAAGAAGTGTTCCAATGAGCATTGACATAACAGGAAAAAAAAAAAAAAAAAAAACACCAATCATCTAATAAATCTGTTTTGTCTCCAACAAGCCCAGTCTTTAAGTACACACAGCAATTTATTCAATTACTGTCAATCTTTGCAATATGATTTGTGGGTGACAGGAGAAATAATACCCAGGAAAGTGGCTTTGATGCTTATGATACTCACATATAAATATATCTATGCATCAGATTATCCGAATCAGGCTGCTAACCACAGACACTATTTGTGGATTGATAGCTGGACTATTTGCCAGGTTTAGTCTTTTAATTCAAGTGATAAATACTGTGTTTGCTCCCATAATTCCTTCTCGCCCACACTTTTTATAAAGAGATATTTTACAGCTGAGAAGAAAATTATGCAGCCTGTAGTATAAATTCCCCTCCTGGCAGATTGAGTGGATGTAGCACCAGAAGCTCCCAGAATAATCAGAACTTCAAAGGTCATAGGTACGCATTTGAAGGTAGTAAAACTTGGCCTAATTTTGCTGCAGGTAAGCTGTTTGGACAGCCCTAACTTCTAATAACTGAATTTATTTTTAACAGAGACAGATACATCTTTTGTAACTATGTTCTCAATTTTTGGGTAATTAAAAAATCCCAGAATATTTTTGGTGGAGAGTAGGTCTTTGTAATACAATCTGTTATGTAAAAAATCCAGGCTGGCGTGGTGGCTCACACCTATAATCCTAGCACTTTGGGAGGCCGAGGCGGGTGGATCACGAGGTCAAGACATCAAGACCAGCCTGGTTAATAAGGTGAAACCCCGTCTCTACTAAAAATATAAAAATTAGCTAGGCATGGTGGTGTGTGCCTGTAGTCCCAGGTACTCAGGAGGCTGAGGCAGGAGAATTGCTTGAACCCAGGAGGTGGAGGTTGCAGTGAGCCGAGATTGCCCCATTGCACTCCAGTCTGGGTAACAACAGCAAAACTCTGTCTCAAAAAAAAAAAAAAATCCAAAGGCAGGCTGGGCACGGGGGCTCATACCTGTACTTCCAGCATTTTGGGAGGCCAAGGCAGGTGGATCACCTGAGGTCAGGAGTTTGAGACCAGCCTGGCCAACATGGAGAAACCCTGTCTCTACTAAAAATACAAAAAAAAAAAAAAAATTAGCTGGGTGTGGTAGTGAGCACCTATAATCTGAGCTACTTGGGAAGCTGAGGCAGGAGAATAGCTTGAACCTCGGGAGGCAGAGGTTGCAGTGAGCTGAGATCACACCATTGCACTCCAGCCTGGGCAACATGAGTGAAACTCTATCTCAAAAACACCACCACAAACAAAATTCCAAAGGCAGTACTTCAAATGTGCCAATTACATTAAACCGAATGGCAAAGTTCTGTAGGTGCTTGTGATGCTGATGGCTGTAGAGAAACATGCATTGGGGAATTCAGACTTAAGAAGTGTGTCTGTCTGTGTGCATGCAGTTCAAGAAACATTTCCAGAGCCTGCTATAGGAGGTATTATTCTCTTTGTATTAGGCTACATGAGTGGGGTCACAACTTCATGGGAACTCTGTGGATAAAGGTACAAAGATGCCAAGGGTAAGTCTGCACGTTTGCCACTTCCCAGGCAGGGTTTGTGCAATCTGCACAAGGTCCTGGACTTGCTAAAGGTCTATTCATGGAGTCCTGAGTGTTTGGTGAAACAGAGATTAGCTATAGCATGCTGGATCCAGAGGTCATCCCAGCTTACATTCAGGACAAGTACCGGGTACCTCAGGCTGTAGAAGGTTCTTCCTTCTGGAGGAGAAGGGGAACTGGCTCTGTACTGACCCTTGGGTTGGAAGTTAAGAAAGAGTCAGCTGTCAAACCATAAGCCACATGCAAACCAGAGGGCATCTGGGTTCTCCTTGCTCTTTGAGCTCTGATGAAGACAAGCTCCAACCTCTGTCTCATCCTAGTGCAAGTGCACAATCTGCACTAAGATTTCTCTGAATTGCCAGGAAAGACTTCTTCTGGCCACCTCTGCTGGTGAGTTCCTTTGTGTATGCCTGTTCTTTTTCCAGCATGTGCAATGAGATATGAAGTGATGATGAAATGGACCTGCAGTTCAGCTTCATTCTCAGCTTCATGCTCCACACATACACACAAGACAACACTCGCACAAAGCAACTGTTAGTCTATAAAATTTGCCTTAAAATTTCAGGAGGGAGCATTCATGGTAGGAAGAGTGGCATACATCTTTCAGTAACATATTAGGCATTGCCTAAAACTCTTTTCTTCTACTCTTTTTTTTTTTTTTTTTTTTTGAGACAGAGTCTTACTCCTCCGTTACCCAGGCTGGAGTACAGTGGCACAATCTTTGCTCACTGCAACCTCCGCTTCCCAGGTTCAAGCGATTCTCCTGCCCGAACCTCTCGAGTAGCTGGGATTACAGGAGTACACCACTGCGCCCAGCTAATTTTTGTATATTTTTGAGAGACAGCGTTTCACTATGATGGCCAGGCTGGTCTCGCACTCCTGACCTAGTGATCCGCCCACCTTGGCCTCCCAAAGTGCTTGATTTACAGGTGTGAGCCACCTCGCCCGGCCTCTTCTACCTTTATCACTAGGATATTTTTCCTGGCTTCTACTTTCTCATGATGCTTCACCTCTTTCCCATATTCCAGCTTCTTCCTCTCTTTTCAATTTCTTCCTCTCTCCTTCCCTCCCAAAGGCAAATGCAAATATCCCCCACTCTCCACTCAGCATGACATAAACCATCTCTTTGTTGCTTGGGTCCTGAGTGTCTCACTTTCCATGTACCAGCAGCTTTACAAAATATTTTTCCAAAGAAAGAGCATTCCCTTGCTAAGAAAGGTTCTGGTGACAACTCATTGTAATGTATTACTTTTTGCATCAGAAAATAATTATAAGTGGAATTAGCATCGTTGTGGAGTCTCTTGCTCTACCTCTTCCATCACCTTCTGTAGCCAAGTGTAACGTTTATTCTTGTTTCATTTTACTTGGTAAGAATGTTGGTTGGCAGGAAACTCTAGTGGCTCTAGGATTCTTCCCATTGAGGGGCGGAGT
Organism: Sapajus apella; assembly: GCF_009761245.1. Taxonomy (NCBI): domain Eukaryota; kingdom Metazoa; phylum Chordata; class Mammalia; order Primates; family Cebidae; genus Sapajus; species Sapajus apella. Next base: position 4,907,639 of record NW_022436996.1, read on the forward strand.
GGCATTCTCCTCCCCTTAGGTCAGAGTTAGGCTTAGCAACTGAGATAGCTAATTCTGAATATCAACTGGACCAGGCAATGGGCTGCCCAGATAGCTGGTAGGATATTCTTTCTGGATTGTGTCCAGGAGGGTGTTTCTAGAAGAGATGATCATTTGAATTGGTAGATGAAGAAGATCCACTCTCACCAACAAGGGTGGATGGCATCCAATCTCCTGATAAATGGAAAAGGGAGGCTTAGAGTCCAGCACCCGGGACGGCAGAGGAGACTGAAGCTGAATGCACACAGCACTTCACATATCCACGTGCAAGCTGAATTGTCTCTACTGAAGGATGAGTGAGCTGATGGAGCTGGAACCCAGATGTCTTCTCACATCCACTGGAAGGAGGGAAATGGTGGCCCTTCACTGCACCGTGAGCCCTCAGCCCCACGCACACAGGGGAGAGCTGCCCCTGGTTTGGGATACGTGGTTTGCTCTGCCTCCACTTTTTCCATTTTTATGTGGAAATGGCTGTAGGCTGGAGAGGAGTCTGGAAGCACCAGGTCTCCCATCTGATGTCTGGAGGTGCTGCTGTAAAAAGCATGGCACAAAGACCTCTTCTGGGTTACCACACTCCGGGAGGAGCAGACGCGGACGTAACACAGCACCCCGAGTCCTGGCATCAGGGAAACTGACATAGGGCTGCCGGACTCCCCAAACGCTAAGACCTTATGCCCATTTTGTGACCTCCTGCCCTTGTTCACTAAATGGGGAAAATGGTGACGGGCCAATCAGCCTCGCAGGGCTGTTGTGAGGTGTGTGGTGATCCACGAATAACAGCAGCAATGTTCGCAGGGTGCTGAAGCCTTCCTCTGAGTGGTAAGGTGCTGCCACGTGAGCCTCAGCACCTCTGGGGGTGGGGCGGGTCTTCGTCTTACCCTCTGTGTGTGGGTGTCACACCAGGCCCCGTGGTCCTCTGTTGGTGGAGTGATGCCATTCCCTGCAGCTGTCTCTCCTCCTCTCTGCCTGGCGTTTCCCACACCTCCCTGTCATCTTTCATGTCGACCACAGCTTCTTGGCGAGAGGCTCACAGCTCTTTCCACACTGTGTCTCCCATGGTGGGGGCAGCGATTTGCCGCATGTCTGCCCATTCGGTCACCAAGGAGTCCTGCCGTTTTCCCAGCTCCACCTTCCCCCGTCCCCCATGTGCACCCCATTCTTAACGCCTCATGTTTCTTCTCCTGCCGCTTCCCCCAGACCTTCCTAGTTCCCGAATACGCCTCCTTTCATTCTCCCGCTTGCCCCATGTGCTATGCAGCAGGTCTCTGATCTGTTGTGGGGCTGGAGGTCATCTCCACAGTGAGAATCTGAGCTCACTGAGGTCAGCAGCTCTCTACATTCACTTGCAATTTTCAGAGCTTGAACATCATGCTAGAGAAAAGTCAGCACTGCAAGAATACTGGAGGAACTGCTTAAAACATGATGCGAATGGCATGGAAACGACCACTAGGTAGGAGGGAAAGCTCTGGATCAGAACCAGAAGACCTGGTCCCAGTTCTGAGTCTTCAACTGCCCGAGACTCCAGGCTAATCTTCTAGTGTTCTCTAGCACTTCCTGCACAATGAGAGGTTTGGGGCCACTGATCTACAAAAGCTCCACGTCATCGGGCAGCTTTTCCTCTTCTTTCTACCTCCCTGTCCCCGAGCTTTCTCCTTCCTTCTCTCATCCACACCTTTACCCTGCACCACATCCCGCAGTGGGACTTCTCCACATCAGCTCCCCACAGAGATGCTCTACCACACTTTTATCTAAAGGAAAATTTAAAACACATGGACACAGAATTTGGAATGTAAACAGATCAAACCCAAAACCAACCCTACAACTTGCCATCTTAGACAGCAGGGCCAGTGATGAGAGAGAGAGAGAGAGAGAGAGAGAGAGAGAGAGAGAGAGAGAAAGCGAGAGCACGTGCACGCGTGAGTGCGTGTGTGTGTGTGTGTGTGTGTGTGTGAGAGAGAGAGAGAGTGTGTGTGCACATCTGTGTGAAATTTTGGAAAGCTGTATTTGAATCCTGGGTTGTCAGCTCTGCTGTACACCCAGGGTGTGATCAGCAAGGGACACCTACATGGACAGTTCTGTGGGCAGCCTGGGGTGAGATTCCATGTGATCGCCCAGACCCCACAGGGAAAGAGTTTTCTGAAGACACCAAAGTGAATGCAGGTTCCATGGACTCTTACATGAGCTCCAAGCAAAAGACTTTATATGACCCAAGGAAAAACTACACTGAATAGAGCATCTATTATTGTTATTGGCCATGCTTACTCAGCAAATATTTTACAAAGGTTGGGGGCATAAGTGCAGAAGAACTAGTTTTGGGTCATGATTTGTAAGCTATTACTAAATCAATAAGAATGCCATCTTTAGAATTTGGAGACAGCCACATTATAAACGTGTTTCTTCTTGATACAATTATTTAATGACTATGTTCACTGAAGAGGGAATTTGAAAAGCAATACAACTGCTTGGTATGTGCTCTTTGCTTCATAAGAAGACATCTCTGGAGAGAGAATGATCAGCTATTAAAGCTGGTTACCCTGTGTGCATTAACTGTGGAGCCCGGTGTTGAAAACTAAGAAGAGAAAGAAAGGGAGAGGGACAGAGACATGGGGGGTGAGGGAAGGAAAAGAGAGAGAGGGGGGAAGAAATAAAAAAAGAAAGAGGAAAGGAAAGGGTGGATGAAGAAAGGAAGAAAGGAAGGAAGGAAGGAAAAAGAAAAGAAAGAAAAAAGAAAGAAGGAAGGGAGGAAGGAAGGAAAGAAAAAGAAAGAAAGAAAGAAAAAGAAAGAAAGAAAGAAGAAAGAAAGAAAGAAAGAAAGAAAGAAAGAAAGAAAGAAAGAAAGAAAGAAAGAAAGAAAGAAAGAAAGAAAGAAAGAAAAAGGTAGAGGCAGATAAATATTTGACAGAGCTGGGAGTAAAGAGAGGTTAGCTTTAGACAGGATATTTGTTTTCCTCTTACAGACATTTCATTATTCACAAAATTAAATTTAAAGAAGATAACAGACTCTTAATAAGATGGGCCCTGTTAGGAATAGCCAGTCATCTAAGGTTTGCAACCAGAAGACACTAGTCTTGTTAAATATGTTGGTGGTCGTTTTCTTCACAAGTTATTAATATTAAATAGATGCAACACAGATAACAAACATGATGGAGGTTTAAATTATTCATTTGTGTGCAGAATCATTTTAAATTGTTTTCTCTGTTTATTGTGTTTTGCATTTTTGCATATTTCTCCCACAAACTTGCACTAAAGGTTGTAGGTAAAACCTTGAATATATGGGGGAAGGAGGTATTTGAGAAGTTGCGTGTTGTGGTAGAAATGCCATTATGAACTTGCTCTCAACGCAAAAGGATCTCTCTTAATTAAGAACAAACAGGCTCAGGAGGCCCTGAGTCTCTTCTTCTGCAAGAGAGAAGCTCATCTGCAAGAAGCCACCTGTATTTACATTCTGCTCATGCAAATGTGCTCAGCCTTGCTTTTAATGAGTTTAAGTTCACCTTGATTTCCTCTGAGTATAAAGAGCAACAAATGCTTCCTTTGATATCACAGTCACCCTTTGCCCTTAGCATGAGAACTGCCTGGAAGGCTCTCCTATGTAATGCCATGGCAACCACGCTATTGAAAAGTCCAGACATGCTGGACTGAGCTTAGAAAGCTTGTGAATTGTGTATTCCTTTCCACATACAGGGACAGCTGCCTGTTCCTAGACTCCACAAAGAGTTGGCTTCAACTCATACAGGGGAAAAGTAAAGGCATGACTTGGAGACTAGCTGTAGAGTGGATGAAATTCTACCAGATGGGCAAAAAAAAAGGTCTCTGGCGTTCACTCTCATCCCCCCCTCTTTCAGTGCCCTTCTCCCACTTTTTATACTAGCAGCCATTCTTCACCCCTTATTGATCTCAGGATCATCGGGCACCTAGTATATGCTAGGCACTGTGTTGGCCTCTGTGGGTTCTACAATAAACCGGGCAGATATTCATGATCAGTCCCAAAGAAAGCAATCTCTAAAGGGACAGCATATTTCAGGTCATCCACAGCTGGGCAGGGGACGTTGTGGTGGCGTTGTTGTCTTCATGGATATGGAAGCGGGGTTGCAAACCACCCTGCTCTGGCTACCACATATAACCCTGGGCATCCGGCTGCTTCCATGGGTATGCACAACAACACCAGGGCCATGAAGAGCAGGTGCTCCTCACTCACTCACGTGAATTTCACCTGGCCCTGCACTCTGCCACAGACAGTTTTTCAGGTGGCCATTTCAATATAAAATAAACATAACATATATGTGATGCTTTATGACTCTCTTTGTATTTGCAGATTCCTCATTCCATCTAATCTTCTTGCTTATGAAGAAGGGAAGGAAGATATTAGGAATATCTATGGATGAGCAAATGGAAGTGCAGGGTCACCCTGCATGATGACAAGGTTTTGGCTAGGTTTCAAGTACTCTAATTCTTTTTTTTTTTTTTTTTAAACAGGGTCTTACTCTGTCACCCAGGCTGGAGTGCAGTGGCACCATCAGAGCTCCCTGCAACCTCGAAATCCCGGGCTCAAGCAATCTTCATGTGTCAGCCTCCTGAGCAGCTGGGACTACAAACATGTACCACCATGCCTAATTTTTTGAAATTATTTTTGTAGAGGCAAGGCCTTACTATGTTGTCCAGGCTAGTCTTGAACTCCTGGCCTCAAACAGTCCTCAGACTCCCAACGTGCTGGGAGTATAAGTGTAAGCCACCGTGCCCAGCTTCTTCTAGATATTTTGAAATACACAACAAATTTTTGTTGACTGGGCATGGTGGTTCACTCCTGTAATCCCAGGACTTTGAGAGGTCGAGGAGGAATGACCACTTAAAGCCCAGGAGTTCAAGCCCAGCCAGAGAAACGTAGTGAAACCCCATCTCTACAAAAACTTAAAAAATTAGCTGGGCTTGGTGGCACATGCTGTGGTCCCAGTTACTTGGAGGCTGAGGCAGGAGGAACACTTGCATTTAGGAGGTCGAGCCTGCAGTGAGACATGATGGCACCATTTCATTCCCACCTAGGTGACAAGGTGAGACCCTGCCTCAAAATACATATATATATTGTTAACATAGTCACCCCACCATGCTGTGGAACTCTATTCCTTGTTCCTTCTGTCTAACGGCACGTTCGTACCCACTGACCAGCCTCTTGATGATTCATTCTCTCCTGTGATGCTCTTGGCTTCACATCCTCCAGGTATCTGCCTTGGCATTATCTTTCTTTCATTGCTCCTTTTGGAAACCATCCACTGTCTCCCTCCATTCCGCTGTTTTCTGTCAGTTCACTAATGGCTTGAAATGAAGTGGCCTTTATTGGAGAGGATGTGGAGAAAGGGGAGCACTCAACACTGTTGGTGGGAATTAAATTAGTACAGCCACCATGGAAAACAGTGTGAAACTTCCCCCAAAATCTAAAACTGCCAAATGGTCAATCTCAGCTAGGTATACATCCAAAATAGAGAAAATCAGTATGTTGAAGAGATATCTGCACATCCAGCTAATTTTTTCAAAACATTTTTATAGAGATGGGGTCTTGCTATGTTTCCCAAGCTGGTCTTGAACTCCTGGGTTCAAGCAGTCCTCTCACCTTAGCCTCACAAAGTACTGGGATTACAGGTGTGAGCCACCGTGCCCGGACCCTCAAGTCTTCTACTTCTTCATTGAGATGTTTTATTACTATGCATACCAGTGACTTGGCTTCTCTGAAAATAAATAAATACATCTACTTTTAAAACTGAATGTTTCCATTTTTTAAAATTGTTGCATAATGACTTCCTAACTACTAAGCACATTGCAGATATAGCAAAAAACAACAGACTATATCCTTCTCTAATGGGGAAAGTGAAATGATAACTTGTCATTACTTCCTTGTTCAATGACTTGATAAAGATACATGTTGAGAAGAAAATAAAGCAGGATGAGATTGTGTGGCAGAGGGGAGCGAGATTCTAGGTAGAGTGGTCAGGGAACACGTCCCTGAGGAGGCGCCACAGGCTGACTTGAATGGCAGAAGATCTATGAGAGTGCCTTTGGGGCAGAACAGGGGAGCAAAGCTGCTATGCAGAAGGAATGTGATACGTTTGAGGAAAAGAACCTGGGCCAATACGGGCAGAGCGTGGCGTGTGCAGGGAAAAGGGTCTTAGAAGGGTGGCGGAACAGGGCGTGCACGCCATTAGAGGTCAGTAAGGAGCTTCTGTCTGTGATGTGCAGAGGAGGCCAGGTACTCCAGCGGGTATTGGATCTGACCTACTCAGGGAGAATGGGTGTGGGAGGCTGAGTGGAAGCCGGGCCTCTTGGGAACAACTTCAGAGAATCCACTGAGAGACAACAGTGGCTGGGGTTGGTTTGGTAGCAGTGGGGGGTGGGGGTACTGCACAGATTAGGGGTATATTTTGGAGACAGGATTGATGAGTCTTGCTGAATGGTTAGATGTGGTGAAAAGGAAAGTGAATGAATGATAACTCCAGGGCTTTTGGCTTGGACACCCGGGTTGGTGGTGGTGCCATGGACTGAGATGGAACACTGGTGGAGGACTGATGGTTGTGGGGATGAGGAGCTCTCTTCTGGCCACATGTAAGTGAGGACATGTTAGACATCAGAGTGGAGTGGTCAGACAGGCACTCTGAAAACTGAGTTTGCAGTTCACTTATGGAGACAAGGCTTGACATGTAAAATCAGGAATTCTTATCCTATGGCCAGTTTATGAGACCAAGGCATTGAGAAGCTCATCCAGGAATAAAATGCTTCCAGAAGAGGGCAGGCAGAGGAGACTTCAACGCTGAGAGGTCACGCAGGAAGACAGAACCAGTCGAGGAAATGGAAAAGGAGTGGCTAGTGCAATCAAAGGGAAAATCAGAAGACAGCAATTTGAGATGCAGGTCAGCTACATCCAATGTGGCTGAAAAGTAAAATTAGATGAAAGCTATAAAACTGGTGAAAACAGGGAGATCCTGGATCTCCACAGACCCCTTGATTTCCTTGGGTTTGAGAACAAGCAATATTCAGGCACTTCTTACTTTCTCATTCCAGTAAGCTAAGTATGTCAATGGGAAAACAGTTTCTCCAGCATTCGTTTAATGAACTTTAAGTGCCTGAATGAAAAATTGGATTATTCTAACGGTGTATTCTGAGACCCAGAAGGAATGAGTTTAATAAGTATCCATCATTATCAGGCAGGTGTCGTGAGATTAAGAATTAGACAGCTTGACCTTTAATGGGATCCTTAGTGACTGCTTTATTCTAATTCTTCAGAACCAGGATTGTTGCCTCATTATCGATAGCAGACACACTCAAAATGTGAAGAAAGGCTTTGTTTTTAGAACAGGGAGGGGTATCAAGTAAGAGGATGCAAGGAATCAAAAAATACAAGCAGAATAGCTAGAAATAGAAGCCCATGATTCTTTCTCTTTCCTTTTTTTTTTTTTTTTTTGAGACAGAGTCCCACTCTGTCACCCAGGCTGGAGTGCAATGGCACAATCTTGGCTCACTGCAATCTCCGCCTCCAGAGTTCAAGTGATTCTCGTGCCTCAGCCCCCCAAGTAGCTGGGACTACAGGTACACGCTACCATACCCAGCTAATTTTTGTATTTTTAGTAGAGATGGGATTTCACCATGTTGGCCAGGCTGGTCTTGAACTTCTGACCTCAAGTAATCTGCCTGCCTCGGCCTCCCAGAATGCTGGGATTACAGGCATGAGCCTGGCCCCATGCATTATTTTGACCAGAACATGAGGTAGTTCAATAGCTTATTCATGGCCATAGATAAGGTTGGCCTTATGCTAGTATAAATTCGAAAGTGTCGATAAATGGGGGTGGAGGTGGGGAGGTACTTACTGGACAGAGAAATACTCATGCCTCTAATAACTTCTGGGCTCACTCAGAAATTCCCACAGTTCCCATCACTTTGATATAATTTATCAAGGCCCCTGCTGCATTAGGGTCTCTTTATTTTAGCCTCGGTTTCTCAAACACACTGTCAGCTTCAGTCATAAGCACCCTACTGGGATTAGGTATTAGTTGCTGGTTCTAAAACCTAAGGAAGAAGCCTGGGCTGGGAGAAGCATAAAGAGAACCTGGGAAGTTGAGGCCACCTCAAGGGCAAAGGGGAGCAAGGAAAGAACAGCGGGGAGGTGGCCCCAAGTTACTGGTCACTCTTCCCTCACAACGTGACTGGGATCCGACAGAGGGTCAGACTTCCCTGGTCTCAGGCAAAGGATAGTGGGGTTATTTGAAAGGGACTTGGATGACAGTGGACAATCTGTCCCTTGTAGAGTCCTAGTGAATTTCCTAAACAAACAGAAGCATGAGGAGCAGAGCAAGTTCCATGCCAATTGAGACAGGAAGTTGAGCAGAGAACATAGAAGATAAAGACAAGAAAGTAGGCTCAAAATTATTTCCCTGTGCAGTCCTTCTAGAGAGAGGCCGGCCTCTAAAGGTTTATCCATATAAAGTAGGAATTTTACAGTATTTTTCTAAACGTTATCTTCTGACCCAACAGAATGATGTGAGGTAAACTCAAACAGATTTTCCCATTTTAACTATATTTGGTTGTATCTATTTTGTAACTTCTAGAACAAAGACAAAGACCCGAATCTGTTAAAAAAGAAACCTGAGGTTTCTCTGAGGAATACATACTGGACTAAAAGTTTTGTTAATTTTATTATTTACCTTGGGCTTCTCCCCATAAGAATTTAAACATTGCAAAGTAGTTAGATACCTCTAACACAGAATGATTAAAAATGAAATAGGAGAGATTTGTGGTGCTTCTCATAATAGAGTGGTGAGTATCCAGGCTTCCTCTCTCACTGTAAACAATTACACGACTGGAGAAAATAGATACGGCAAGTGTTTTCAGGAAGGGGATTACACACGCAACAGGACCATGACCCTGGAAGTGAAGGGGCAAGCATGATGGGAACCTCACTTGCAAGGGTCCTCTGCTTAGCAACGCTTTCAAATCGGGGAGAAGCAGAGACTAACAGTGACGAGTGGTCCTAATGGTGGAAGAAACAGAAATCAATGAGTGAGTCTGTGGAAGCAGCAGGAATGTGCAGGGTTGGTGACCAGATATGTGATCCAGACCCACCCTGACACAGCTGCAGCCTGTTGTGAATCAGCCTCAACAGAACTGAGTTCACAGCCTCAAGAAGAAAACACAAAGCTCTTTGAAGGAGTTTTAAAAATTCAGTTTCTCAACAATAGAAGATCCACAATGTGCTACATTCAATTAAAAGTTATTAGACACACAAAAGACGAGAAACTGCCAAGAACTAGGAAAAAATTGCTCCACAGAAATAGACCAAGAGATGATGGATGCAGTAAAAAGGCAAGAACTTTACAATAGCTGTTGTGAACTATTCAATGATTTAAATGAAAAGGTGTACTCAGTACTTCCCATTTTCCATTTTCTTTTTTCTTGTCTTTTTTTTTTTTTTTTTTTTTTTAAGATGGAGTCTCACTCTGTTGCCCAGGCTGGAGTACAGTGGCACAATCTCAGCTCACTGCAACCTCTGACTTCCAGGTTCAAGCAATTCTTCTGCCTCAGCCTCCCAAGTAGCTGGGACCACAGGCACGTGCCACCACCCCTGGCTAATTTTTTTTGTATTTTTAGTAGAGACAGGGTTTGACCATATTGGCCAGACTGGTCTTGAACTCCTGACCTCGTGATCCACCTGCCTCAGCCTCCCAAAGTGCTGGTTTTACAGGCACGAGCCACCATGCCCAGCCAGTATTTCCATTTTCAATTGGGTTACTTGTCAGTTTGTTACTGGTTTATATAGCATTCTTTACAGATTCTAGATACAATTCTTTTGTCAGATATTCAATTTTCAAAAGTGTTCTCCCATTCTGTGAATTGTCTTTTCATTTCCTTAATAGTGTTTGATGCACCCAACTTTTTAATTTCAATAATGCCCAATTTATCTTGTTTTCCCTTTGTTGTCTGTGCTTTTGTTGTTGCATCTAAGAAACAATTGCCATATGTAAGGTCAACTATTGTCTTCCTTTTCTGACATTGTACTTTTCAGAATTTTCTAGAATTTCCATCTGGTTCTGTTATATAATAGATGTAGACTATGATTTCGTCTAGGAGTTTAATAGTTTTGGTTCTTACATTTAGATCTTTGATCATTAGTGTCTTTAAAGAAAGGTTTCCGATTAAAAATAAAAGTCAGCAAAAAGAAACTCTCATGTAATGGGAAGGAAATAAAGAAATTGACTCTCTGGACTAAACCTGGCTCTAATACTCTTTCCTTTGTGACCCCAGGATAGTTACTTAATGTTTCTGAGCCTCAGTTATACCATTTATGAAGCAGAAATAACAGCTACTTCCTTTTTTTTATAATTTAGTAAGATATTATATATGAAAGTGCTTAGTGACAGGTGTTTTTGATATTGGTACTGCTCTATCATTTTGTAGTTTCATCATAGAAACATTCACATGGGAATCACTATCAGAGGTCTTCACGCCTGCGCTCCAGCTTACTAATTCTGTGATCGTAGGAATGTCTGCATCTCTGAAACTCAAGTTTCCCCATCTGTGAAATGAAGAATGGATTCAATCATCACTCAGGCCCTTTCTAGAACTAAGCTTCCTGTTATTCATCTCAAGAATGCATTTGGCAATTTTTAAAGATTCACCCTTACGGAATAACATTTTGTTTAAAAACTTGATTTTTTGTTGGACAGGCTTGGTTACCTCTGCCCCAACCACTGCTTCCAAACAAATATTTCCTTTAAGTGAGATAGAATACTTTAGGTAGAAATAATAATATGCAAAATTGATCTCTCTTGTCTTGGATGTTATGTTCTCAGTGAACCAGTAAAATTTTTAACATTTCAGAGTTTTTCAAGTTTATGAAGTGAGATTTATTTTTTTAGGTCTGACAGCCCACTTAAAAACAATGAATTTTTTATACTCCCTATTGAGAAAAGCATAGATTTTGGCGGCCTACCGTGCAACGGAATGGTCCAAAGACAGGGTTCGCTCAGAGCATTATGCTACAAAATGTTACAAATCAAACAGTGACATCTCCTGATGCAAACACCAGCTGAAAGGGAAAGTTTTCATTAGCATCAGCAATGTGAGGCTCCATGCAATCATTCTTCATTGCTAGAAAGTAGGACAGTCATCTGTCCCAACATTACTCTTCATCCCAAGAGGAACTTCCGTGATGCAATATGCAAGCCTTCAGGAACAGAGCAGGCCAAGGGAGTAATTTTCCAGGACTTTCTTCCTTGGGAGAGTGGAGAGGGAGCGCTACCTGTGGCCCAGGGCAGATGGTCAGCCAGCGAGGAAACAGGCAGGGGCACAGGGAGGTTATGGTAAAGGTTACCCTGCACTCAACCACATTCTCAGTGGCATATTGGAAACCCAGGCTAGGTGCTGCTATGCCCAGATGAGTCTACTCTGCTGCCACTGAGGTTCCCACTTCCACTTCTGGCTATTTCTGATCAGGATGGGGCCTGATCAACCAGCATTTGAAATGCTAAATAAATAAAACCAAATACTATTCTTCAAGGGTTTTCTGCCAGGAACCAAATGGAATCGGGGACCAGTCTGGCATGAAAGCCTGTTCTTAGCACAGTTTCGACCCAATTGCACAGCTGAGTTTTATAAACATTCCCAAACTCTAGGCCACTTCAATGACCTCTGTCTAAATTCCCCAAATCAAGCTCCCTTCACTCATCACTAATGAAAACAAAGACCCATTTCTTTTTGTTTTTTGAGACAGAGTTTTGCTCTTGTCACCCAGGCTGGAGTGCAGTGGCATCATCTCTGCTCACCGCAACCTCTGCCTCTCAGCAAAGACCCACTTCTAGAAATGAATTAAAAAGGGAACCATTCTGTGGTTTAATCTTTAGTTGCTATCTGCATCAATGCCATAGAAAAGTAGGCACTGAGAACAAAACCTGGTCCTGCATTTTATTTTGTAGTTTAAAATAAAACAAAATATTGACATGCACGTAAATGAGCTCATTAATTTATGAGAAATCATTTGAAGCAGCAGGCAGTAGAGATTATGATAAATAAATAATTTTGGTTTAATTGATGAGTTTGGCTCTGACTTCCATTATTTCAGATGAGACCTGAATAGAGGTCTAGGGTGGTGAGTTTTCTGGATTATGCTTGATTTTGCAACATGCCAGAGCCTCTGGACTTCAGGCTATGTGTATGTGTCTATAAATTGTCCTCCTGATAGCTCAGATGAAAGTCGTATGCACATGCTTGCCGAGGCAGATTTGCCTCATTCTGTTTCTCAAAGGTGTATGAAGCTTTGCCAGACCCTGGAGAAGTTAAGCTGATTTGCATTATGTTGAGGCTTTTGACTAAAGACAAGAATCCGGGTTGTTCAAGCTAAGTTGGACTGGGTTCCTCAAAGGCAAGTCATTCTCAGGGCAGGAAAAGTCAAACACTTAAAACCTTAGAAGGAAACTAGATGATACTTTTTCCCTGACTTCCTCCTAGCTGGGAATTACAGCACAGTAGCTTGCAGTAACGGAAATGCACCTAGTCTCAGCTGTGTCTACTTTTAATTACCTATGCGACTTCAGGCAAATAAATTTTGCTGAGGTGTCAACTTCCCTATGTATGATACGTTAATTTCAATGAAATGCCTAATTATAAAGTTCTCATTTCCTACAAGTGTCTGAGAGCATGGTGTCATACACTTCAGGTGTTTTCATGCTTGGGTTATATAATTTAGCTGCATCTTTATATCTTTTCATGGTTGAAGGGCCGATTCTGGAGTGAGAAAGTGGCAGCCACCTCTGGAGTGAGGCAGAATCTAGACCTCACTTCAAGCCGTGAGGGCTCACGGCCCAGCAGAGCAGAACAAAGAGCACTGTCCTTTTCCTTCTGAAAGGATAGCAGGGAATTAATGAGCTGGTATCTAATTATTGAATGTGAGCCATGGCAGGGACACAAGAGAGGAGACCGTCATGAATCTCGTGGTGTGGTCAAGACCCCTGCTTTCCATCTTATTAGAGGGAGGCCAGCCAGGCAGGGCTCTGGGTTCCTTCCCAGGGATCCAGGGTGAAAGATCAGGGATGACTCACATGGGGTCGGAAGCCCATTGCATTCTCCTGCAATCTCAACCTTCAAAGGTCACCAGGCCAAGGTGAGCGCTGGCTAAACCCCCGTTTGTCTTACAGGAGGATGAGCTCACAGTTGGAAATCCTGGGCTGGCTGGTCAGGCTAGAACAGCAGACATGCCTTCAGACCATATGCTGTGGACAGGTGGTGGCTCTCTGGGCGTGCTACAGGCTCTTGACTCCCAGAGAAACTGGCTGCAACTGGGCTCAACTTGAACAGACATTATCATTAGGGAGAGGCAGCTAAAGTGAGAAGAAACACAAGCTATTAAGACTTAACCCTTGCCAAGCCATCAGCTTTCAAAAAAATGCCCTCATCAACTTATAGTGGAGCAAAACTTGCTTGGAAATATACCTGGGAGACGCTAAGAGAGAAAAACAGTGGGGAATATTTTCTCTGGGAGGTGGCTAACATGCAGAAGAACTCCTGTGAGTTAGAAATAATATTCCTAATTACTGTACTATTGCAGCTGCCAATCTGGAGAGAGGGACCCTGCTGTGAGCCTTTCAGAGAGAAGGTTCCCAGGACAGCTAAGTAGAAATGTCTATTTCTACGTGGCAATGGGAAAACCTTTAAGCAACTTTTACTAAATGTTTTTCTCCTCCAGTCAATGAAGACTTGCTTAAACCCACGTTGCTAGTCCCTACAGTAATACAGCATGCTCAAAACAGTAAGAAAGACCGTGTAGTGGAAAAAGCAACACTAAAATGGCAGTCGAGAAACCTGAGTTGTGGCACCAGCTTCGTTCTACCTCCAAGGTCAGTGGATGTGTTCCGATCACACAGCCCTGGCGTCAGAGCAGAGAGATGCTGGCTCTGACGGGTTCTCTGGCTGTCTTGTTTCTCAGGAGTGTGGACGTTTGCAAGTCACTTAAATTCTCTGAATCTGTTTTATCGTCCTTAAACAATAGGGAGATAAATAACTGCATCCCTAGATTGTTGCAACAATACAGTCTCAGTAAAAGCATAGGTTTTACGCAAAGAAGATTTTTCACTATTTAGATTTCATTGCCTTATGTTCATTAATAGTGGTGGAAACTACTGAATGTTTTCAGCAAACAGGGCCCTTTTCCTCTGAACATACGAGAGGGTATCGCCCACACTCCATTGCATCTAACTGGGCCTATGGCATGGTATGCCTCGGTCCAGGCCAACAGAATAGGGGCTAAAGTGATGAATGTCAGTGCCAGGCTGGCTGTAGCATGGCCACGTGCTCCCCTCTGCCCACACACCTGGCTGTGAAGACCCTGAGGTGTGTCACCACACTATCCATGGAGAATTGGCTCCAGAACCCCCTGTGGATACCAAAATCTGCAGATGCTCAATTCCCACAGCAGGCCCGGCAGAACCCAGAGATGACAAAACATGGCCCTTTGACACATTCTTGGGTGGAACTATTGAGATTTCGGGAGCGTTGGCTCAAAAAGAAATCTGTGATTACCTGGAATAATATGTTAACTAATTATGTGACCCCAGACAAATTTTTACTCTAAGTACTTGTGGCCTCATCTATTGGGGACAGGAATATCTGTCCAATTCTCTCTTACAGATTGTTGGGAGAACTCAAACAAGAGAAGCAGTTAGAGGTTATTTTGCCTGGCCACTCATCTGAGAAATTTTTTTTTAATGCAGATCCCTGACTTTTCCTGAATGACCGACCAGAGCAGCTTCTCAGGAGTGGGACCCCCCCCCAACCGTATGTGCATTTTTAATGCTTGATGATTTTTCAAGGACAACACACTTTGAAAACCAAAATTGTAAAAGTTAATTCACTTCAAAAAGTGAAATGAACAAATAACAATGTCCATACACAGATGCAAACATGAGATTCTTTTACAAGAAGCCGGAAGATGTATCAACCTTCAGGTAAGAGTAAAGTGCTTTGCGGAATAAACAAATGTGAATGGTGTTCCCTCTGCAGTCATCTGGTCCCTCTCACAACACTGAGGAGCCACTCACATTCCTCCCCGTGGAAGTCACACAGAAGGGTGCTGTCCAGTGGGTGCAGGCAGTGGCCCTGTGTCCCTGTGACCTACAGAATGACCAGGCTCTGTATACAGTCTCCTTCTAAACATCCCGTAGTTTAAGAGAAGTTGAATATCTTCTCAGGGAGCAGCTGGAGGCGACACAAACCCAGCCCCCTTTCAGGGTGAGGAAGCCTCTCATCTAAAAAAAAAAAAAAAAAAAAAACCCAAGCTGCTACACCACTCCTACCTGAGCCAAATACCCCACAGCACCAACAAGGGCAATTCAAGATTTCCTCAGCTGTATGTGGAGTGACTATTAATAATTTCAGCAAACAATTAGTTATTGAGGGCTTCCTACATGCCAGATATTCTTTTAAGTGCTCCCTGTAGATTAGCTTTTTGAATTTTCCTATAACCTTGTGATGCAAATGCAGCCACAGCCTCAGTTTTCTGGTGAGGAACCGGAGCACCGAGGGGTTAAATAACCTGGGCAAAGTCCCACCAGCAGTCTGTGGCAGAGCTCAGCTTTCAGCTCCGGCCACGCGGCCTCAGAGCCGACCCTAGTGGTTGAATTACACAATCCTCCTCGATGCTCGTGAAAGGGACCACACTTGTTGAGTCCTTTTTGTGATTTCAAAGGCAGCTGAATTTAGCTGTTGAGCACACCTGTGGACATTCAGAAGGAATCTAAAAAGAACCATGGATAACAGAACCCAGAGTGAAATCTATTTCTGCCTCTAGACACTTAATTTCACCTCTTGTTGAACAAAGGCCATCCCAACGCCTGCAGATAGAATCCATTCTGGCCCTCCCTACACATAACAAAAACCTTGAACCCCAACATTTTGGGACCCACCAAGCGCCAAGGGAAAACACCTGAAGTGTGAGCCCATTACTGTTGGTTACCGTTTATCTGTTCTCAGCAATGCCATGGATTATTATAGCGCCAAGGCCGGGGCAGATGCTGCTACCTCATATGTGCCAGTTCCCCGTAAATGTACCTGTCAGCACCCCTTGGCACTAACCTCTCAGTGAGGTCTTCAATGAACAGGCTCCCCTGAGGCCTGGGTCCCTCCATTCCTGCAGCTGCTCACAGTCCATCCAGGAACAGCCTCACCAAGACTCCAGACCCTTCAGCCTGCCCGACCCCATTGAGAGAAGGCGGGCAGGAAAAGAGTCCTTCATGGAGCTCAGTGCCTGTGGGGAATGGCAGCAGCAGAGGCCTGGTGCATGGTCTGCACACCTGCCAACACTCTGGGACACAAAGCAGAGCCTGCTGCTCCTTAGAAATTCATGCGTTCAGCCTGTCCAACCCAGAGGTGAAGTGGGGGTCCAAGAAAACCCTTCCCGCTTCTCTCCTCTCATTCCCTGGGGTGGGTCGCACCTTCCCCCTCTGGCCCCTCATCCCCCCAGCGCACCCCCAGCAACCATCCTTTCTTGAGAGGACCACAGTCCCCTAGGTCCGGTCTCCTGGGCAGTGGCACCTGCCTCTGAGCTCCCTCCCTGCTGGGCTCCCTCCAGCTCCCCTTCCGGAGCTCCCTTCTTCAGCCCTGCCTACTTTCCTCCAGCCTGAAAAGCTCATTTTTTGATGAGTATTAATTCATGTTAATGACTCCACATACTTCCTTCCCAAGAAATCCATTTTCATTTTCAGAATATTCTTGAAAGTCACATCCCGGGGTCTGACCACAAGGACAGACCACCAAGCGTTCGACCTTCCTCTGTGGAGCTCCCAACAGCACTGGTGGAACCTGCTAAATCTCAGCCCCCAGGCCCTGAGCAAAGCCAGGCCAATCGGGAAGCCCTGGATAGGACTGGTCAACTTCTCAGATGGCCCAGGAAGCCACTCCAGACTATTCCATAAGGCTAGAGCAAATTGGTCATTTTCTTGGGGTAGGAATTTTGATTAAAGACCTCCAGGACGGATATCGCGCCACTGCACTCCAACCTGGTGCCTGGCGACAGAGTGGGACTCCGTCTCAAAAAACAAAACTAAACAGAAGGATCTCCAGGATGAAATCTAAAAAAATAGGCCTTTTCAGATAATCTTGGTTTCTTTCAATTGTTTGATAGTGTATATACCCGTGGAGAATAAAAATTTGTATCTTGCTTACCACTACTTTTTGTAGGTCATGAAATAAAGTCATATGCTTTTTGTTTTCAGGTCTGATTGTACTCTCATTTTCAAAACCGAAACACACAGAAAAAGACAGAAGGCAATGGCATCTTTTGACATAACAGACTATCATGACCCTCTTTAAAACTATTAATCACTATTATAGGAGACAAATGTGCAGACAGCATGTATTAAGAGAAAGGAACCTTATCAGTACATTAGTTCCCATGTATATCTATGAGAAAGCAAAATTGTAACATTTGGAACAAAAGAAAAGTTAAACAAAATTGTCCATATAAACTACAGTCACGGAAGTCCTCCAAAGCTGATAGGCAACACTTCACATAATGTTATAGAGACATAAAGACATGACTCCTCCCTCTGTGAAGGCAATTTTTTTAGCTTCAAACTGTGCACAGTGACATTCTTTTTTAAAAAAAAAAGTTCAGAGTTAAAAGGACAACTATTTATCATTGTTTACTATATATAAAAATTACAGCCATTACAAAAGCCACAGAAAACTTTCACTTACACATTTGTATTCTCTATATTCAAGGCCAAACCTTGGAAATTGAATCCCTTTCCCTCACCATTGATAGTTTCCTAAGACTTTACACTTTGGATAGATGCCTGAACTAACAACAAAAGAATGCATGGCGATCTCCCCACCAAAACGTCCATCTCAATTACCTTGCAGTTTACGAGGTTCTTGGCACCGTTCCTAACATGAAGTGATTACTCGGTAAATGTGATCCTCCTCACCCCTGTCTCCATGAACCCAGGAAGTCGCAGCAGCTGCCCCTTCAGTAGCTGTGCGGTAAATGCTGATTGATTTACTAACTGATGACAGAAAACAATTTCAAAAATTATACTTGTTTACCATCTAGCAATCTTAACGTCAACCATGCATGGAAAGAAAAACACTGACAGTGAGGGTAAACGTGAGTCATGCCAATCCACTCATGCGTCTACTAAAGCTACCATCCTAAAGGCTTGCTGGACATTTTCAGGGTGCAGAGACCACTAATAGCAACAACATGTGCTCTAGACCAATCTAAGGGTGTTAAATTGCACTGATGACCTCAGCTCTTCATGTTTCCCTTTACTCACAGTCTGTGGGCATTGCAGTTCCTTCTGCAAAAAGTATAGAGCCTATTTCCCCATTCCCTGACCATGTGGCTTGCTTGGAGCCACAGAATGAAGGGAAATTCCAGCACCTGTTCTGAGCCTAGGTCTCAGGAGAGCTTGCCTGTGTTTCTGTCATGTCCATGCAAGTACCATGCCTCCTAGACTCACATGGAACAGCCCTGCTCAGCTAAGGTGCCCCTGGCAAGGCCCCTGCATGAGTAGAAGCAAGCAGGCCAATGAGCTGACACACGCACGATTTTCATAACAGGATGCTGTCTTCAGCCCCCTGAGTCTTGGGGTGCTTGCATAACAATAGCTACCTGATGCACCAGCAAAGATATCCCCAAAGAATCACAGGATTCTGTTATGAGTGTCATACATGCTCAGCTTTTACCAAATGACTGTTGACTGTGAGCCTTGCTAAACTGATATATACTGATTTCTCTCTTAGAGCTTTCCTCACTGTTCCAACTAATATACTCACTTCTACACAGGTTCAATTTTTTTCTTTCCATTCTGTTATCTGGGACACACACATTAGTGAAGATTCGTAAGCTCTAAGCAGTCATTTTGGATGCTACCCTGCAGCCACCACTTCGTAAGGAGTCCTGTGGGTCACCCACGTTGATGAGAACCAAGAAGAACTGAGGAAAGCAGATCTTGTAAACCCAGCATCAACCTCACCTTTCCCTTTACAGGTGGCCTAACCTTTCGGAGGTGTCAAAATTAAGCAAGGCCCTTTTCTCCTTCCTTGAAACCTGTTTAAGAAGTCACACTTCATTCTTTTGCCCTCTTTCTTTTTCCTTCCCCTCAAAAGGCCACGTTTTAGCCTGAACTCAAGGCTCCAAAATGCATGAGGGAAGTGGTACTGACACTTCCAGAAAAGGGGACTGTGACAGACTCAGGCAGAGCTGGCCATGCGCAGAGGCAGGTGTTGCTGCCATCCGTATTTCTCTGTTTGAAAGTATGTTACCAACTTTCTCAGTCAAATCCACCCTCGTATGCTCTGTCCACGAAGCGTGGGCCTGTGGGCCTGCCTTCTTGAGCAGTCACTCAAGCTCTAAGCAGAGATGGCAGATTGAGACACTTACAGCGGGGCCCTTCCCTCACGTGCCTGTCATAGACATCACGGACTGACCTGGGCATCCTCAGGATCCTCCCCAGCATGGTTCCCACCGAGTGACAGTTTTCATTTTGTGAACCAACTCTATCCATCTAGATCCATCCATATTCCATCTCCAATTCGCACTCACTAAAAAATAAGCCACTGCACAATTAGAGGTTTCTCAATCGTTTAGAGAGACCTACTATAGCCTAGGTATTGAGCCAGGGACTGATGTACAGTAATGAAGGAGGCAGCTAAATTCAGCAGGAATTCTTGTGGTTGAGAAAGCTTTTATCCTGGAGGGCTATAAGGTCGAGCAATGAAGACCTTTCTGGCAGCGTAGCAGGTCTATAAAAGAGATATGTGGGATCAGGCTTTGCTTTTAGTCATTTACAAATTATATTATACACAATGCTACTCACTACACTTCAGAGGAGGAAGCTGGTAAGAGGCCTAGAAAAGCAGTCGAGGCTCAATATCCACAGGACAGACAAATACCCATGGCACGAGGAGGCTGAAAGCCCGTACTATGCTAAGTGCTTTTCACCCAAGCCACACGTGATCCACCCACCTGTTTCTTCCTCTTCAACTGCACTTTCAGTTTTTTACTTAAAGTGCTTTTTGAACTGAGGAATACACAAAAAGGTTGGTAGAGCAGCAACTTGGAAAACACACATGAAACAATATACAATTCAAAGATGTAAATGTTAAGTACCAAAAATTGGCAGAAACAAAGAAACCTGTGGGAGCTCAGAAAAGCCTCTGTGCTCTGTGGTAACATCTGCACCGCTTGTATGTAACCAAACCGTCTCAGGATGGCACCAGAAAGGAGGAAGCAATGGTCCACAAAATCAAAATCGCACGTTTTGTGACTCACAAAATCACAAAACGTCTGCAGGCTGCATTCTCTCGCCTACTTGGGCCCTCCGTAAGCATCCTTCAGTGTGGGCTGTAACCGGAAACTTTCTGCATCAGCGACCATGTATCAGGAACTTAGGAGACATCAGTCAGTCATTGATTTCACCATCTTGAGGTGGGGGGCGCAAGGAGATCGCACGGATTGCCTCCCCTCGTTGCACCTTATAGTTTCAAATACAGGGATTTTGCCTATTTGTGGCCTATGGTAGCATTTCAAGCAAAGCCAATCTGTAGGAATTTCCAGCTGTATCTTCTTGACCAGAAAAAAAGAGAAGAAAACATTATTTAGACGTGGTAAAGGCCCTGGAGGTTACCTTGCTCCATGATGGCCTAATACACCTTAACATTTTGACAACCCTCCACGAAAACCCTGGGAAGGTTTTTCAACTGCCAGCAGTGGAGCTGTCAGGCGCAACAGGCATGTCCCCGGGCAGGGAGGCAGAGTGAGGTCAGCACTCCAGACCCCTGTCTGAGTCCACTCCACCAGAGCCAACTCACTGCCATGGTTTTGTACTGAACTTCCTGTAAGACTTCGAAGAAAGAGCTCAGTAGTTGAAGCTCACCAAGTCCTATCCTCTCCACAGGATGCTAACAGGGTTTACGGACATAATCACATACATAATTGATGGGCTATTGATTAGGGCATGAAAAGACATTGAGATTCACACCACCATTCATGTCTTTCTCCCAGGCATGTTAGGAAAACACCCTCTAAGAAAGGTCACAGTGTTCTCCTGTGTTCTCAGAGAGGAGCATCTAAGACGAAGAATGGATTGCTACTGAGCTTTCGCGCTGATCTACAGGACATCCGACCCTAAGCTGTGCCTCACTGCTGGGCTGATCTGCAGGGGATGTGGAAAGGGGTAAGGACAGGGATGGAAGGAGCCAGGCAGCACCCTCAGGCATCCTAAAAAGACAACAGTGGCCAAGAAGGAAACCCTTTATGAGAACAGCCCCCACCTTGTCATCTGCCTGTCTTCTACCTCCTTATCCTCTCCCTTAGGGTGGACCTCTGGGTCTGGGCCCAGGTGGCACATACCCTGAGTGCAGTGTAGCAGTGTGACTTGAAGCCTGGGGTCCCTCAGTGCCTGGACTGCCAGCCGTCAGTCTGGGCCAGGGACTCAGGTTTATACCTACAAAAGGGAGGTTGCGGTGGCCTGTAGTCATAGAGCGCTGTTTAGATTGCATAGATGAATACACAGAGAAGAGACCTGGCACCCACAAGTACCCAGAAAACATCAGCTATTGTCAGTATTCCTTCTTTTATTCCAAACCCTTCTTATTAAAGATGAAAACACGGAAGTCAAAATAACTTCTCAAGGTCAGGAAACTCAGCTCTTCTGATGTAGAGACTGGAACCTCTGTGCTCAGCCTGGCTGGTGCCAAGCTGCTGCCTGGGTCCTCGGCTTGTGCTTATGTGCACAGGGTGCATTCTCTCACTTACTTGGGCCCTCTGTAAGCATTCCTCAGTGTGGGCTGTCACAGAACCTCTCTGCATCAATGACCATGTATCGGAAACTCAGGAGACATCAGTCAGTCATCGATTTCACCCTGCTCTCAGCCGACAGGGAGCTAAAGCCATCCTCAGTGCCGCTGGCTCCCAATCCACACGGAGCTAGCAAGGACACACAACCCCCTCTATTGCTGAGGTTTACGGGTTTTGGGGGGAATCTTATTCCAGCATCTTGGTTTGAAATGTAAATGTCAAAATATTTTGCATCTGCGAGGGAATGTTTAAGTTCTTTAGTAATTTTCCACACTGGTTCTGACAATCATAAAATATATTTGTGCTCAAAGAAAATATCATACCCAGATAATATTTATCATTCCTCATCCACTTAAGTTACAAATGCTAAACATAATGCATTGTAAACATTACAAAGCAAAGTTATTTAGTCTTATTTTCCCAGCTATCTGATATATATTTTCCACCTTTGAGGAGCCTGGGTTTTTTGTTTTGCTTTGTTTTTTTGAGATGGGGTCTCACTCTGTCACGCAGGCTGGAGGGCAGTGGTACAATCTTGGCTCATTGCAACCTCCCTCTCCCCAGGCTCAAGCAACCTTACCACCTTACCCTCCCAATTAGCTGGGACAACAGGCACATGCCACCACACCCAGCTAATTTTTTTATTTTTTTTGGAGAGACAGTGTCTCACCAAGTTGCCCTGGCTGGTCTCATGACTCAGGCGATCCACCCGCCTCGATCTTCCAGAGTGCTGGGATGTTAGGCATGAGCTACCACATCTTGCCAAGTTTTTTTCTTAATGTATCTTATTCTCCAGCCAAATTGAAGTTAAAGATAGATACTAAACTATAAAAATAGCCCCTGCCTTAAGGAGTTATCCTTCATACGACTCTACCGCCATTCAGAGAGACACACTGAGCACTCAGTAAATGCTCACTAAAAGGCCCAAGATTTAAACAGTAAATGCCAAATGCATTCAGGGAAGGAAGAAGTTACTCAGTGCCCATAAGGTCAAGCAAGGCCTTGTGAACGTCAGGGGCAAGAGATTGTAAAGAAGAAAGAAATGAGCAACAAGTTTCACAGAATAGTCAACAATTCTAGATATCAGGTTTCCATTCTGCTTGCAGAGTGAGTCACCTGTCTACACAGCGCTGCAGATGACCTCAGGAAATTAATTCTGCATCTGGAAGCTGTGCAAGCTCAGAAAGTTGCAGCCCCAGGGAAATAACTCTCTTTTACCCTTGTGTCTTAGAAGCACTGATATTGCTCGAAAAGATTGTCCCACGCCACAAAACCATGTAGCTCAGGTCCTGGACAAACACGGTCACATGGTGCCTGATGCTCCTCTCAGAGGACAGCTGGGCTGCCCACGTGGGTCTGGAGGGCACTGTGGACTCTGCCATAGCTGGAAAGGGGCATGATGGGGCTTAGTGTTTCACGTGGGAGGAACAGGGAAGCAAGCTGGAAGAAAGGAAACAGGCCATAGGTGATCACCAGGTGAATCAGTCATCAGCCAGCTGTGTTGTCACTTGAGAGTCTCATGGAAGCTCTGGCTCTCAGACTGCCACTCTCTCTAGTTTCTAAGCTAATGAACAAAAAACGATGTGTGTGAAAGCAAAGGCGCAACTGACTCTCTATGAATGGGATTCCATGTATTCAAAAAATTCCTACTTAGCACTTGATTAAGTCTGGGATGTAATGAACACGTCTTCATAGAGTCATGTCTTCATGGTGCTAACGATCAAATTCTATAAACACCCACGGTTACAAAAGCTTTAATAGTAAGGTACAGGGCCGTGGGTAGATGTCACTTATAGGGCAATGTTCATTAAAACTATAAATACCACTAAGATAAATAGTGTAATCACTTCCCCTCTCATTACAGGTGAGTGAGTGTTTAGTTGGTTTTCTCAGATGTGCATTCCACTGCTTTCCCTGGACCCCTGGCCATGGTGTGGCTGTCATTCTCCCTGGATACTAAGGTCTAGCATCAGGTAGTGGAGGCAGATATCCTGAAGATTCTGAGTCTTGGTACCAGGGAATTAGCGACATCTATGGGTCTGGGATAACAACTCCCCAGCATACTTTCCTACCATCAAATATAGGATGTGAATCAACTTTATGGAACAACGTCAGTGGTTGCTGAGAAGAGCAACGATTCATTCGATTCATGGATTCTTATACCATGAAATTAAATATAGAATATTTGATCAAATATCAGGAACTTATCTTTCAGCTAGCTCCTGCCCATCTTATTAAATATTTTTGGCAGTTTCGATGCATAGTCAACTTTTAACATTTTCCTGTTCTCCCTTTTTCCCCTCCTAACTAGAGATACATCTTTGTGCAGCTGACCTTGGACCTGCAACCTCTTCTTGGTCTTATTTTCCTAACTGTTAAATGAAGGATGCTGGTTTTCCTTCCAACTCTCACAGTCAGTGACTCGGTGGAAGGACAGACCTGGCCATGACACTGTGACCTTCTCAGAGACACCCTGATAGTGCTGTGCCCTTCTTCACTTGGTTCTCTTTCACACGTCCCCTCATCAGGGCGACCGACCTTCCACGATCTCACTTCTGAAATCAACGCTCCTCATCCCTCCTCGTTCCTCCTTTGATTTTTCTCCTTAGCACTCCTCACCACCTGACCAGTGCATCTCTATTTTTCTCTCTCCTTCTCTTATTAAAATGTAGGTGGCATGAGCATAGACCTGCCTCTTTTATAGCCTGCTATATCCCCAGAACCTGAACAGCAGTGCTGCATGTAGTAGACATCTAGTAGCTATTTGTTGTTGGATGTTTGATAAATGCATTTGCCTTATCTGAATGTCAGATGTCCTAACTTTTGTGTGCTTAAGAGGAAAGCTGTGTATAAATGAGCATTCTCAGTTGGTTTGAATACAAAACAGGTGTGGGTGTGTATGTGTGTGTGTGTGTGTGTGTGTGCTGTGCACCCTCATACTCAGACTAAAAAGACCTCTATAATAGGGAAGCAAGCTGGAAGAAAGGAAACAGGCCTTAGGTGATCACCAGGTAAATGCTTGTCTTACAGCAGGTGCTCAATAAAATGTGCTGAATGAAACTACATAGAAACTGTGTGTTACTCACTCATTCACCAGATAAACAAGACATGACTGAAGACTCAGACACAATGGGAAGTGAATATTAAAAAAATAGAGTAACAAGGTTCCCAGCCTGGCTAACCCAGAAGGGAGCTGAATCCTGAAGCCAGAAGCAGCGCTGCTGAGTGGGGAGCAGAGTGGAGACCGAGCATCTAGCTGCTGCATTCCACGGTGGGGCTTCCCTCCAATGTAACCTCGGAGGACCACACCAAGCTTTCCACTATAGGAACTGCCATGTTTCATTGCCATGGTGGTTACAATGAGCATAGAGAAAGAAGTACAATATTTGGACATTCTGAAGTAGTCATTAGTGTCACTGAATGGACACAGAGAGAGGCATACAGATTTTCTATTTTATTAATTCAGAGACAAGAGTACCTTCCAAAACAGTTGCCCTGTCATTTATTTTAGTGATGGTTGAAGGCACCTTCATGATGCAGGCAACTCCAAAAACAGCTCAACAGTCACAAGACATACATAGATACGATCGGTTTCCTGCCTTTTAAAACAACCATTGTTTTTTAAACCAAACCTCATCTCACCATGTGAACCACTTTGAGTATCTACTTTATTAATTGTTCTTGACACTGAACTACCTTTTGTTGTTTGTTGACTGTAAAACTTATCCCAGTTGGAGGTGATTTAAAAATTTGACAACATAAAAGTTATTCAAAAGACTTGGAAGGACATTATTCAAGAGGGCTACCAAGGTAAATGAGTTTAAAGGGAAAATACACACTCTACGTTCTGCTATGTCCATTTCCAGTCTTTTTTTTTCTTCTAAACAAATCGTTTATGATAGTCTGTAGTTATAAAATATTTACACAAAAGAAGATTGCTTATTCCAGGTAACCCTTAGGTCATGTTTTGGGGAAGTGCCATGTCTGTCTGTTGGGATGGCCAGGGAAGGCTTTCCTGAGAAAGAAACTGTGAGATTGAAACTTGAAGGATAGGCAAGAATTTTTGTGACTTCTGCACCTCTACATGTGTCTAAGATAGGAAGAACTGGTTGCCTAATAAAAACCTTCAAGATATAATAATTGTTTTAAAAAATGTTCATTATAAAACAGTTTTTTTTCATCCTAAGTGATTTTTTTTTATCTTTTCAAGCCAATACTAAGTGAAACAGAAATAGCCATTTGCTATTTCTCAATAGGGCATTAGTTTCCCAGTCTTCAGGATGTGTCAGCACAGTGGAGTGTCTCTTGAAATGTCACCTGATGGCTGTAGTCTCCAGTACCACCAGGAGTCAGGGCCATCTGTTAACTCATCCATGGCCACAAACCTGAGGGCCAACTGGGTGACAGGAAATGAATGAGACATTGGATTTACCACAATAAATGACACAGTCCTGGACCCTGTGGAATGTTGCCCAGACACCAAAATCTCCAGGTTTTTGTCAACGCTTCCTTATAGTATAACATAAATAGCATGGTCAACAAATGCTGTGGACGTTTGGAAACAGCAATGATCATGGTGGCCTGAATCTGTCAATGGCTCTTTGGAGGAAGTAATGTTTCACCCATGTCTTGCAGGAAGGTAGGATTTAGGTAAGAGTGAATGCCATACCTCCCATCTGGTACTTCTAGTCCCACTTAGAATTACCTTTTCTCAATTACCCTTAATTATTGTATGCCAATATATGCAAATAGCACATTCTAAGAGAAGCTAATTTTTTTTCTATCAAAGGGTGTTATCAAGCACATTATCTACTAAATCTGCCACCTTGCATCTGCTTTCTTCACTCCTTCTTAAAGGAACTCATGGGATAAATTGTCCTTATGTTTCACTAGCAGGAAATGGCTAGTGAACGGCTGCTTTGTTTTTATCAGTGGCTACTGTGACTAGCAGCCCAATGATTTTCCCTCCTTGCCATGGCTATTAGGAAGCTCAGAGCTCAATCTGTGGTTTACTTCTAGCAACTGCACTAAGGCACAGACTCCATGTCACTGGTGATCACTCTGAGATTTGTTGTTTTCTGACTCCTCTGCTCCAGTCAGGCTGGTCCCCTCATTATTTACTTAAACTGTAAAAGACATTGTACTTTTGAAGCTTCTGAAAATCTCATATGGAGAAAGCAAACTCAAAATAAATAAAGCAATTTAATGCTGGAGGACATTTCACCTAACGGAATCCAAATGCCTGCTTCAGGCAAATAAAAAGGCCCAAAAGCATCTTCTAAAACCAGTTAAGTGAAATTTATCTGTAGGAACGTTTTATGAACAGCACAATTTTAGTCTTTCATAGGTACTACAAGAGTAAAATTTAATTTCTACCTAAAATGAATATTAATTTTGACTTGCATTTCAACTAAAAAAATTGCTTCCAAACTAATCAGAATTTCTCATGAAATTAAAATTTTAGGAGAAGCTTTTACTAGAAAGAAACAAAACAGAAAAATAAGTTTAAATCACTGACTTACTTAAAGTGAGCAACTTCTGGAAGATGTTCAGGAATCGTTAAAGATACAGCCAAATCACTCAAGCTGTATGTTTCCTGCAAGTCTAAATTCACTGTTGTTGTTGAAATGGATGGCTCTCTCTAGACCCTGCTAACGAGGGTACAAAGGTTATCACAGACACATAGAAAAGAGCTAACAATAAATTTAATGTTGGATATGAAAATGATTTTTAAAAAATTAGCCCTTGGGTAACTTTAAACCCAGCGCATTTTTACACATCCCACTATTCCTTGAATATTACCGTTGAAGTTTTACTGAAAATTGATGGGGTTGGCTCCATGGCTAGGCAGAGAAATTGCTATTACACCGTACGGTTTGAGAGAACTGCCTTCTTAAAATTGTGAATTCTACTTTTTTATGCCCTAGTTGTAACTTTGTTCTTTGGAGACTTTAGAGGAAAGGCAGAATGTTATGGTGAAATACATATGAATTGGGAGTTAGTGGCACAGCCTGGACCAGGTTTTATATCACTCAACCAGAGAGGTCATTTAATACACTTAGAAAAGGAGTTAGAATATGTACCTATAAGGCTCCTTCCAGATCTAACCTTGGATAGTGTAATTCTATAATATTAGATCATTGACTCAGTAGCTCTGACACAAGCTTCTTCAGAACTTCCCCACTGTAAGGAAATATCCCTGATTTTGGCAACACACTTAATCAACAGCTTCAAGAATTGTTCGAGTTGGCACCCTTAGCCAAGACTGGACAGAATTGGGGCACACAGGTGCTTCCCTGGCTACGGACAGGAGATGTACTGGGTGTCTGGGAAAGAGGGAGTGTTAACTGTGGTCTACTTTTCAACTTGGCTTATAACCAGCCCCAAAAAGATCTGGGGAAGGTAAGAAAATGACTACGCTCACTCAAGCAAGGGTAGAAGAATAAAATGAATGAGACCATCGCGGTGATGTAACTCTGGGACCAGAACTCACACACATTACTATTACCAGTGTCAGTTTACTTGTTATCCACACAGGCACAAGGATGAAGCAGGTTGTATAGGGCTGGGTGGGGAGTAATGCACACAGATTCTCTGAGTCTACAACCTTGGGTTCAAACGCTATCCAGCTGTGTTTTGTTGTGATTTGCTGCTGAGGTTGATACATCACAAAGAATACACCCTTTCGTCAGGAATACAATTTTAAGCATCTTTGAGGCAGAGTTATTTAAGGAGAGCCGGGCTCTCAGCAGATCATTCCCACACTAAATTTTGTTATTCAGGTGAAATAAAGTTTAAACAAATATCAGTGTCAACTTTGAAGAAGACACAGAAGGACAGCCTAAAGATGTGTCTGTAAGAAGACAGGATCCATCTTGGTGCTGAATCCATGGCTTCACAGAGGTTCATTCATTTGCTCATTGCATCAGCACTCTCGAAAGCCCTGCTAGGTTACAGGCACTCGTGTAGACACTGACGTAGATACAACACTGACAGAAACAAAGCTCACATTTTAGTGAAGTCTACACTCTGTGCTTATGTAGGGGACTACTTATGGTATTTCATATTTAGTAGATGATAAGAAAAGTGTGTGTGTGTGTGTGTGTGTGTGTGTGTGTGTGTGTGAATAATGTGAATATACTTCCTGTTTCTTTCTTTTTTTTTTTTTCAATAAGCTTACACTATCCCCCCCACCCAGCCAAATTTATGTGTTGAAAACAATCCCCAATGCAACAGTGTTTGAGGAGTGGGGCCTTTTGGGAGGTGTTCAAATCATGAGGCTCCACCCTTGTAAATGGATGTATTAAAAACAAAGGGGGTTACAGGAGAGGCCTCACTCTCTTCCACCTTCTGCCATGTCAGGACGCAGCAAGATGGCCCTTGCCAGATGCCAGCACCTTGACCTCCGACTTTCCAGACTCCAGAGCTGACAGAAAACAAATATCTGTGCCTTATAAATTGCCCAAGCTCAGGTATTTTATCATAGCAACACAAAGGGACTAACACAGGAAGTGTAATAAAGATGGAGAGTAGCTGGGGGGAACGACCGACAGAAAGATGCAGGAGAGGCAGCTGCAAGGTGAGTGTAAGGCCAGTTGCCTCGCCGGGAGATTGGACGCACCCACCTCTGCACCCGGCACCAGGCTCTGCACTCAGCACCTAGCTCGCCTCATGGCTCCCCTGGAAGGTTCCAGCTGATGCAAGGCCCCTGCCGGCTCTCCCACTGGAAAACCCGCCCAACAACCCGCCAACCAATAGCGGCCTGCCCCGTCTCAATCCTGCTCCCCTGGAGTCAATCAGAGCACTCAGCTGCTGCTCCTTCCTCCTAACCATAAAAACCCCACGTCCCAGGAAGTTGGGGCGACTTCCCTGGCCCCTTTCCCCGGTACCATGGAACCTCCCCCGGGAGCTGAATAAATTGGATTTTCATTTTCTTATGCTGGTCTCAGTTTCCTCATTCTAAACTCCGTAATAACCCTTACAGTGGGGAAGTTGGAAGAACCTCCAGGAACATCAGTGTGTGAACTCAGCACATTCCCCACAGACCACTGTCTAATGGGCAGTGAATTACTCAGCAGGACAGCATGCTCCAAACTGGTCCCTTGGGCCGTAAATTAACATACATAGGATTGGACAAAATAATGATGCAAAGGCGGGTGTAGCCAGAGCCCACTGAATTTACGCAAATGTATATTAGTGTAACCAGGGGAAAGAAGACTCTAAATACCCCGGCTGCAGAAAACTAATGCTCTGTTTTTAAAAATCGCTTAACACTTAATTTTTTAGCTACAAATACATTTTTGTTAGAATAGTTACTAAAAACTTACAAAGAAATTTGTATAGCTTGGCATGAATATTTATTTTCTTCTATGGATGTAAACTATTTAATTTGGGAAGTGTAAGTAGAAACTTGGAAGTTCTTTCCCTGTTTTTCTTTCTGACATACTAAAAATTACCAAAGAAGGTCGAAGATCACTCTGAAAGACATGTGTTCTAAAAAAATTTGATTCTCCAGTAAGAGAGGCAAGCCGGAGTCATAACAATGCTAACTCTCTCATTTTCTTTTTTTTTTGGAGACTGTCTCACTCTGTCGCCCAGGCTGGAGCACAGTGGTGTGAACTTGGCTTACGGCGAACTCTGCCTCCCCGGTTCAAGTGAATCTCCTGTGTCAGCCTCCTGAGTAGCTGGGAATACAGGCATGTGCCACCACACCTGGATAATTTTGTATTTTTAGTAGAGACAGGGTTTATCCATGTTGGTGAGGCTGGTCTGGAACTCCCAGCCTCAGGTGATCTGCCCACCTCAGCCTCCCAAAGTGCTGGGATTACAGGTGTAAGCCACTGCGCCCAGACTGACAATGCCCTCTTCAAATGCTGTGAGCTACCTGCTTCCAAAATCCAGTGTGTGCTCTTTACTTCCTCCTTTACCATTCACCTACTCAGCCTGCTGACCACATAAGGGAGCATTTCTTCTCAGCATTTGCTTCCAAAACACATTGCCCTTATTACTCCGTCAATCTAGGGACCCCTTTATCCTCCGACCATAAGAACTATGGGTACCACTGCACATCCCAATGGGACTTTGTATCCTCACATTTTTGTAAGGACCCAGAAACAATCTTGGCCATTTAGTAACCAGAAGAGACGTATGATATGAACATACTTCCAGCAAATAAGAGAAAAATCTCAAAAAGAAATCTTGCCCTTCTCTTCCTAAAGCTTAGTAAACTTGGACGTCACTCCGTCATCTCTTCTTCAATGAACTTTACAATTATGTTACATGTGGACAGGTCACCTGCCCTTCCCTGAGGCCCCCACACTGTAATACCATAGGCAATACCTGGAGACAGTCATGGGGGGTGGGGTTCCACTGCCATGAAGGCCACCATTAAAACAAGAGCGATGTACCTGCCTGGGAGAGGGGGCTCCAGGGCAGGCAGAGAGCCAAGGCCTGGTCTCAGAAGCCACCTCATGTTTTCCAAACAATAGGAACTGGTACTAAAAGGCAAAAACAAGCCTGAGCCCTCTCCCTTGACACCCACATCCACACTGAATGTCTCTCATTTTATTAACTGTGTATTGAAATTGATGGCAATTCCCTGGGCAAAGAAAAAAACAGTATGAAAGAGTTGTCTTTTTGAGCATTTAAATTGTTTGCTCTGCTCTCCTGGCTGTCCTAGGGCAGAAGGATGTCTCAGAGGTACTGGGGTCACCCTGGTAGTTAGGGGCAAGACCCAGGGACCCCTGTGGGTGAAAGGGAGGGACTGCCCAGTGAGTCTGGAAGTGGGCGGGGTTGCCTGAGGGTGGGGTTGGAAGAGGGTGGGGCTTACTAAGAGATTGGCTCTGGCTGGAAGAGGCGGGGCTGGTAGGGGGTGGGACTGCCTGAGGGTGGGGCTGATCAGGGGGTGGGGCTGGCAGGGGGCAGGACTGGCCATGGCCAGGCTGGCAGGTGGCAGGACTGTCAGGTCAGGGGACGTCAGAGACAGGGCCCCTCTAGCATCTTGCAGGTGGGCAGATCCCTGTGTAAGTGGACATGCTGTCCCTGTCCTGGCCTAATACAGTGGTCCACCTCTCCCATCCAGAGATAACACGTGGCAAGCCTCCCACCAGTACCCTACAAGCACCCACACCCTCCTATCTCTGTACCACACCAAGCATCCCCAGTGTTCTCCAGCCCCAAACTCTCTCAAGCTCATTCTGGGGCAAGTCACTGCCTATGGGCTCCAGGGACTCACCCCAGCTGTGAGCAACCCCCTTTCCCTCCCTGGACCGCAGCTGGGGTCCTGCTTCCTGCACATGTTGGCAAAGAAGCTGGAGTCCTGCCTCTGGCCTACCTTGGCAAGGCGAAAACTCGCAGGGTGCCCTGGGGCCCTGCTACCAGGACAGCGGTCAGCCCAGGAGGACCTCTGAGCCCCTCCTCAAATGCCAAGCCCAGCTCCGTGTGCACATGCATGTACACACACAGTCACACAACTCTCACTCCCCCTCACTCCTCCACTCTCACACACTTGCACACTCACACATTCACCCACATTCACACTTACAACTCTCCCCCACACTCACACATTCACCCACACTGACACAACTCTCACTCCCCCTCACTCCTCCACTCTCACACACTTGCACGCTCACACATTCACCCACACATTCAGCCAGTCATGCTCACACAATTCTCCCCCGCACTCACACATTCACCTGCACTCTCACTCTCCCTCACTCCCCCACACTCACACACTTGCACACTCACACATTCACCCACACTCACGCTCACACAACGCTCGCTCCCCCGCACTCCCCCGCCCTCACACACTTGCACACATACATTCACCCACATTCACACAACTCTCACTCCCCCCACTCACACTTACACACATTCACCCACACTCACACTACTCTCACTCCATTCTCACACACTTGCACACTCACACATTCACCCACATCCAGGCTCACACAACTCTCACTCCGCCCACTCTCACACACTTGCACACATACATTCACCCACACTCACACAACTCTCACTCCCACACTCTCACACACTTGCACACTCACACATTCACCCACACCCACACTCACACTACTCACTCCCCCTACTCTCACACACTTGCACACATACATTCACCCAGACTCATACAACTCTCACTCCCCCACACACATTCACCCACTCACACTACTCTCACTCCCCCACTCTCACACACTTGCACACTCACATATTCACCCACACCCAAGCTAACACAACTCTCGCTCCCCTGCACTCACTCCCCCCACTCTCACACAATGGCACACTCACATTCACCCAGACTCACACAACACAGACTTGCACACTCGCACACACACATTCACCCACTCTCACACTGACACACGCAGCCTTTCTCCCATCTTCACACCCACCCTCACACCCCGTGGGTGCTGCACCCCAGGGCGCCGCCCTCCTCCACCCACAAGCCCGGCCACTCCGGCCGCACCTGCACCTCCTCCCGAGCACCGTCCCTGGAGCTGGGCGCTCTGGGAAAGGGCAGGGGAAGGGCACACCAGGGAAAAGATCATCAAATGCCCTGCAGGTGCAAACGCGGACCCCTTCTCTCCCACCGCGCTGGCCTCATTCTCATACAGCACGGCTCGCCCAGCTTTCGCTGACTCCTCATTTTTTAAGTCTTGGGAAAGCAATGCAATCTCCATAGTAATTTGGAGTTCACAGAAGCTGCATTTCCGGGACTCATTTATTCCTCCAAGTCACTGCTGGAGGCTAGATCATTCCTCATTTCCATGATTTCCCATCCACACTGAGAAGCTTCAACTCCAGCCTGCCCACCCCGACGTGCCCGCGACCAGGACACAGAGCCGGGAGCGCCCCTTTCTCCGGCTCCGCTCTGAACTTCCTCAGTGGGAGCATCCCCGATGCTCTCTGACTCATGGGGTAGGGAAAGGCCTCCTTCCTGACCCCTCTCCCTCAGGAAAGGGTGGGTGAGACCAGAGCTTGGAAGACAAAAAAGTGTGCAAGCCTCGATAATGCCAGTTCCACATGAATAACGGTATCGTGTCCACCTCTTCCCCCTTTGCACACACACGTAACCACACCTTACCAGCACCGCAGGGAGACCAGAGGACACAGTGGTATCCACCTTCTGATGGGTCGCAACCAGGAGGGACATCGTGGCCATTGCCATCCACACACACCCCAGAGCATCCAGACCCCTGGATCTCCTGTGCCTGGTCCACTCCAGCACTGTCAGCCCTCCTGGCTGGGAAGTGGAGCAAAAGGCGCCAACTTCTTGTCACCCTCAGTTTGATGCATCACCCTTGACGCCCTCCCTCCCTCCTCCATCAGGGAAAAAAAGAAGGCGGAGAGCCACCCATCTAAGATTAAGTTCGCTGAGACAATCCCATCCTCTCCGGAATTCTCCAGGGACAAAGGGTGATTAGAGAGCCATTGCTGAGCAGCTCTGGATGAGTTTGGGGAATTGGCTTCCAGGGTTCAGGTCCTGGTGCCCGAATTTAGTTCCTCCTGGCATGCTGTCTTCCCCTTTGCTCTGTTCCTCCCCCACTCCAAGCTTATCTCTCTGACCAATTCCATACTGGCTGGTGACAAAGCACCCCACCTATTTATGCTGCTGCCTCCTGGCTCTCATAAATTAGATCAGTTTCCCAGACGAAGGCCCCTTGGCTCTGAAGGAGGATGCCATTTCATTTATGCTGCACTTACACACCTGCATATTGAACTCTATATTTAAATCAGACAACAAATCAATGGTACCAAGGGGAAACAGACGGATAAAGTCCTGCATGTCCTCTCCAGCTGCAGCACCCCAAAGCTCTCTGCTGGGTCCTCCGATGGTGACTGACCCTAGTTACGGTCAGCATGCCACCCTACCTCAAGCTGTCCCTACTTCAATTTCCCCATCCAACGGAAATGGAATGAGACTGACATTTATTTTAGTTTTCTTAGGACAAAAAAAAAATGGTTTGACTTCACTCCTTCCTACTTCTGTAAATTCTGTGTGAATTACCTAGAAGGCAATCATCTACAGACTAGATTGAGAATCTCCCCATAACTCCTTCCCTGGTGAGGGGGAATCAGCTTCCAAGAGGAGTTTTCTTCTATGACTACACAAAACAAGCATTCTTTGGGATGGCTTTTTAAGTCTGTTCAGTTCACAAGGGGAGTCTGAGAGCCAGGGATTCAACATAAGCAAATGTCACTGAAGCCCCAAGCACGGGACTAGAATCTGTCTTAGTGGAGCAGTATGTATGGTTAGCAGAGTACATTCACAAACAATGACATCAATTTATATTGCAATCTACTTCTCCTCATTGGGAGTTCTCTGGTCTAATCATGAATAAATCATCAAGGGTGATGCCATAAAACTCAGAGGTATAAAGTCTTACATCTTGGTGCACTGCAACTTTTGCCAAATAATAAATAACATCTTGACAAATTTTAAAATGTTTCCTTTCTAAATAGTCTGTGCTTGGCTAAAAATGAAACAAATCAAACCAAACCAAATAAACCTTAATCTGGATAGTGTGGCTGTACTATAAATTTCTTTTATAATCCTACGGCATTATGCAAATTGAATGATTCAACTGGAACTTTTTCAGTACCTACTTACGGGACCGTCTCCATGGAAGGTGCTCTGTAGGAAAAAGAGATGTAGGAGACATCAACATTGCTTGCTTCAAAGGCTTACAAATCACTTGACTGGTTTTCCTCATATGAAGTCAACAGTATTTCTTGCTGAAATTTAAATTATACATGTAACTTTTACTATACATTTGTCTATGCCTGAAGAAAAAAGCACTTGCAGAATTCCGAAGGAAAAGTTCACCTACGATTCCTCCTAACACTTTTCGACATTCAGTGTTGTAGCATCTCGTGATCTCAACAGGAATCATGCTCAAGCCCTGTGAGGATTTTCACAGTCCTCTGCTCCCCACTTGCACACATCCTCTAATGAGTCCTTCAAGTCTGGACTGAGACAAGGAGGTTATATTATTTCTATTTGCCTAGTCTTTTCTTAAGGGCAATTTTCCAGATCTGAAAGATCTAAGCAAATGCCTCGCTGGATCACATCTTAATTAAAAATTGTGTGTCCAATTTGGGGCCCGAAGACGTGAGATGAACAGGTTTTGGAAGGAGTTCAGAAGGAACCATAAAAAAAAAAATAGGAAGATAGCTTCTCTACTTAGACAAACAAGAAAAAGGCACTGAAAATTTCGGAGGAAGACATGATTGCATGAAATGTGTTAAAAGCAATTTTTTTACATGAAGTCTTCTTTAAGGTGTGACAAATGGATACCTATTTTCTGTTTCCAATGGAGACTGGGAAAGAAAAGAGTTTGATTTGAATTTCATCAGAGGGGATGTAGGTCATACATTAGAATGTGCAACCAGTGAAACCAAAGACATTTTTCTGTCTACAGCCATACCACCCTGAATACACCCTGTCTTATCAAAGACATTTTTTTCCCTTTCTCTCTCTGTATCATTCTAAAAAATGTGTGGGTATTTGTGATTGCTCAGATGCCTAGAAGTCAGACAGGGCTGCAGATCTACTTCTGTGATTACTCAGATGCCTAGACGTTAGAGAGGGGTACAGATTACCTGTTAAGGTCTTTTATTTTTTCTTTCCCCCAAACTGTTTCCAATTATGGATTTGAAATAAAGAGTTTTCTTTTTCATAGGTAGATTTTTATTCCAGAATGTCAATTTCAGAGAGAGATGGAAAGTTCATTTTTCCATCCATCCCAAATTGTCAAATCCCAGATCTAAGAAATGTAACTTACTTCCTAAAGTGTTTAGTCTCTTTCCTTTTTCTGTTTTTCTGCTCAAATTATTCATTGTCTATCAGAGTATGGAGTGTTCATTTTTTCCACTGGATTTAGTCAATGCCTGTCAATATAATCTATTAAGTACAAAGTCAAGACATAATATGACAACCCCCAACTCTTTCTTTTCTTAGTCCCATCTAACACACCAAGATTAAAAAAGCAGATCATTTTCTCACTGACCTGGAAGAATGGGAGTCTGGCTGGTCACATGATCAGCTGGGGATGCCTTAGGTCACCCAGGGAGCAATGATGTTAGTCCTCAACAGAATTTCTTCCTGGTGCCACTATGAATAAATCTACAGAGGGCATCATGCTAAGGCTGTGAGCTAATGCTGTCACTCTTAGGGGAGTGGTGAGTCTGGGGACCAGAAGATTAAGATACAACTTTGTCCAGTCCCTCATGATTCCTCTTCTTCCCCAGATTATTTCTGCACCTCTTCAAAGTGTCTCGCCTCTCCCTCTAGCCCAAAGATCTAATCCCAATCCTCAGTCAGCGGGAGGCAGAGTGGACTTGAAACAAGAACTTCCACTCTCATCAGAAGGTTGAAAGACACACTGCATGGGCAAATAGGCACAACAGTCAGTCCGCACTGCAGGCAGGGGCCTGCCTGGGTCTTAATCTCTCTCTTTCCCTCATACAGTGACTGGAAGATCCTGTGTGTTCAGCAAATGTTGGCCGATAAATGAAGGAACATTCTAGCTTGCGGAATGAAGATGCAGTGGCCCCTTTATCCCTAGTGCACTAAACATGCATAGAGCAAGGGTCCTTTCCTCCAATACATGGGAACAAATGGCAGAGACGAGACTGGGAGATCCACCACTCAAACTTCCTCACCACAGATCACAGCCTTGCTTTTAAGGGAAAAGTGTCGTAGAAGCCAAAAATGAGATCGGAGCTTTCCACATATAAAAAGTTTATATTAAAAGACCTTGAATTTTAAAAATTAAATTGAATTCAATGATGGCATCCTCCTGGGGGAATTCATGGAAGAAAGAACAAGTGGGGACATTGCAAATGGCATCCATATACTGTACTGTCTGTATCTCCCTCTCCTGGTTCAGGTATGCAGATGAAAACATCAGCAGAACAGGAGTCTGTATTTCCATAGCATTCATTTTTTCTGCAATTAAAAAAATGAGAGAACTCCCCCTAAACTTGCATCTGCTCCAAGGCAGCTTCATGCACAAATCGTCCAGACTGCTTCTTAGGATGCCAGGATTTGCAAGGGGAGAAACAAAGTTTGGTAAGTCTACTCTTCATGTCCCCAGATGCCTTAATTTGGGGGTTGATTTCTGGTAATATTGTCTTATGAACACATTTCTATGAAGAGTTTTTCTTTAGGCCCTCCTGTGAAATGAAGAAGGAAACATTTGCAATAAAGATTTCTTGAACTTTTAAATTACTGCATAATTAATGAAATTCTTATATTAATATACAAATCAGAGAGAAATCACAGACATAAGGAGAAATAGCTCTAAGGATTATGATAAATGGTTTCTAATCCTGGGATACCCACACATTTGCTGATGTGAGTGATATTCAGAGAGATCTAATGACTTGCTCAAAATTTTGTCTGTGAAGTGTGTGTGTGTGTGTGTGTGTGTTGGACAGAAGGATTGTTAGAATAAGCAGGATGTGTAATGAGGATTCCCCAGGCAAGATGGCTGAATAGGAGCAACTCCAGTCTGCAGCTCCCAGTGACACCAACACAGACGGTGGTAATTTCTGCATTTTCAACTGAGATATGCAGTTCATCTCATTGGGACTGGTTAGACAGTGGGTGCAGCCCATAGAGGATGAGCAGAAGCAGGGTGGGGCATCACTTCACCCAGGAAGCACAAGGGGTCAGGGAACCCCCTCCCCTCGTCAAGGGAAGCCGCGAGGGACTGTGCCATGAGGGATGGTGCTAGCTGGCCCAGATACCACACTTTTCCCATGGTCTTCGCTTCACATACCAGGAGATTCCCTCAGGTGCCTGTACCACCAAGGCCCTGGGTTTCTAGCACAAAACCGGGTAGCTGTTTGGGCAGACACCGAGCTAGCTGCAGGAGTCTTTTTCATTCCTCAGTGGTGCCTGGAACACCAGCAAGACATAACTGTTCACTGCCCTGAAAAGGGGGCTGAAGCCAGGGAGCCGAGTGGTTTTGCTCAGCAGATCCTACCTCCACGGAGCCCAGAAAGCTAACAGCCACTGGCTTGAAATTCTCGCTGCCAGCACAGGAGTCTGAAGTTGATCTGGGATGCTTGAGCTGGGTTGGGGAAGAGGTGTCCACCATTGCTGAGGCTTGAGTAGGCGGTTTTCCCCTCACAGTGTAAACAAACTCACCAGGAAGTTTGTACTGGTCAGGGCCTGCCACAGCCCAGAAAATCTGCTGAAGCCAGACTGCCTCTCTAGGTGCCTCCTCTCTGGGCAAGCCATCTCTGAAAGAAAGGCAGCAGCCCCAGTTAGGGGTTTATAGATAAAATTCCCATCTCCCTGGCACAGAGCACCTGGGGGAAGGGGTGGTTGTGAGCACAGCTTCATCAGACTTAAATGTTTCTGCCTGCCAGCTCTGAAGAGAGCAGTAGATCTCCCAGTACAGCGCTCAAGCTCTGCTAAGGGACAGACTGCCTCCCTGACCCTGTGCCTCCTGAGGGGGAGACACCTCCCAGCAGGGGTCGACAGACACCTCATAAACGAGAGCTCCGGCTGGCATCTGGTGGGTGCCCCTCTGGGGTGAAGCTTCCAGAGGAAGGAGCAGGCAGCAGTCTTTGCTGTTCTGCAGCCTTCACTGGTGATGCTCAGGCAAACAGGGTCGGGAGTGGACCTCCAACAAACTCTAGCAGACCTGCAGAAGAGGGCGTGACTGTTAGAAGGAAAACACTAATTAACAGAAAGCAATAGCATCAATATAAACAAAAAGGACTGTCACGCAAAAACTCCATCCACCCAAGGTCACCAACATCAAAGACCAAAAGTAGACAAATCCACAAAGATAAGGAAAAACCAGCGTGAAACGGCTGAAAATTCCAAAAACCAGAATGCCTCTTCTCCTCCAAAGGATCACAATTCCTTGCCAGCAAATGAACAAAACTGGATGAAGAATGAGTTTGACAAACTGACAGAAGTAGGCTTCAGAAGGTGGGTAATAACAAACTCCTTTGAGCTAAAGGAGCATGCTCTAACCCAATGCAAGAAGCTAAGAGCCTTGGTAAACTGGAACAACCAGTTTAGAGAAGAACATAAATGACCTGATGGAGCTGAAAAACACAGCACAAGAACTTCATGAAGCATACAGAATTATCAATAGCCAAATTGATCATGTGGAATAAGGGACATCAGAGATTGAAGATCAACTTAATGAAATAAAATGTGAAGACAAGATTAGTGAAAAAAGGATGAAAAGGAACAAACAAAGCCTCCAAGAAATATGGGACTATGCGAAAAGACCAAACCTACATTTGATTGGAGTACCTGAAAGTGATGGGGAGAATGAAACCAAATTGGAAAACACTCTTCAGGATATTATCCAGGAGAACTTCTCCAATCTAGCAGGGCAGGCCAACATTCAAATTCA
The DNA here is from genome assembly GCF_009761245.1 of Sapajus apella. Lineage (NCBI taxonomy): Eukaryota > Metazoa > Chordata > Mammalia > Primates > Cebidae > Sapajus > Sapajus apella. Next base: position 4,947,890 of record NW_022436996.1, read on the forward strand.
GGAATTACAGAGACCACCACAAAGATATTCCTCAAAAAGAGCAACCCCAAGACACATAATCATCAGATTCACCAGGGCAGCCAGGGAGAAATGTTGAATTACCCACAAACGGAAGCCCATCAGACTCACAGCAGATCTCTCAGTAGAAACCCTATAAGTCAGAAGACAGTGGGGACCAATATTCAACATCCTTAAAGAAAACAATTTTCAACCCAGAATTTCATATCCAGCCAAACTAAGCTTCATAAACGAAGGAGAAATAAAATCCTTTATGGACAAGCAATTGCTGAGAGATTTTGTCACCACAAAGCCCACCTTACAAGAGCTCCTGAAGGAAGTACTAAACATGGAAAGGAAAAATCAGTACCAGCCACTGCAAAAACATACCAAATTGTAAAGACTATCGACACTATGAAGAAACTGCATCAACTAATAGGCAAAACAAACAGCTAGCATCAAAATGGCAGGATCAAATTCACACATAACAATATTAACCTTAAATGTAAATGGGCTAAATGCCCCAATTAAAAGACAGACTGGCAAACTGGCTTAAGAGTCAAGACTCATCGGTGTGCTGTATTCAGGAGACCCATTTCAAGTGCAAAGACACACATAGGCTTAAAATAAAGGAATGGAGGAAAATTTACCAAGCAAATGGAAAGCAAAAAAAAGCAGGGGTTGCAATCCTAGTCTCTGATAAAACAGACTTTAAACCAACAAAGATCAAAAGAGACAAAGAAGGGCATTATGTTATTATAGGGATCAATACAACAAGAAGAGCTACCTCTCCTAAATACATAAGCACCCAGTACAGGAGCATCCAGATTCATGAAGCAAGCTCTTAAGAGACCTACAATGAGATTTAGACTGACACACAATTATAGAGGGTGACTTTAATACCCCACTGTCAATATTAGACAGATCGAGACAGAAAATTAACAAGGATATTCCGGACTTGAACTCAGCTCTGGACCAAGCGGATCGAAGAGACATCTATAGAACTTTCCACCCCAAATCAACAGAATATACATTCTTCTCTGCACCACATTGCATTTATTATAAAATTGACCACATGATTGGAAGTAAAACACTCTTCAGCAAATGCAGAAGAACGGAAGTCATAACAAACAGTCTCTCTGACCACAGTGGGATCAAATTAGAACTCAAGATTAAAAGATTCACTCAAAACCACACAACTGCATGGAAACTGAACAACTTGCTCTTGAATGACTACTGGGTAAATAATGAAATGCAGGCAGAAATAAAGATGTTATTTGAAACCAATGAGAACGAAGATACAATGTACCAAAATCTCTGGGACACAGCTAAAGCAGTGTTTAGAGAGAAATTTATAGCACTAAATGCCCACATGAGAAAATAGGAAAGACCTAAATTAACACCCTAACATCACAATTAAAAGAACTAGAAAAGGAAGAGCAAACAAATTCAAAAGCTAGCTGAAGACAAGAAATAACTAAGATCAGCGCAGAACTGAAGGAGATAGAGACACGAAAAGCCCTTCAAAAAAATCAATAAATCCAGGAGCTGGTTATTTGAAAAGATTAACGGAATACATAGACCACTAACCAGACTAATAAAGAAGAAAGGGGAGAAGATCAAACAGATGCAATAAAAACTGATAAAGGGGATATCAACACTGATCCCACAGAAATATACACTACCATCAGAGAATACTATAACCACCTCTATGCAAATAAACTAGAAAATCTAGAAGAAATGGACAAATTCCTGGACATATACACCCTCCCAAGACTAAACTAGAATGAAGTCAAATCCCTGAATAGAGCAATATCAAGTTCTGAAATTGGGGCAGTAATTAATAGGCTATCAATAAAAAAAGCCCAGGACCAGAGGGATTCATAGCCAAAATCTACCAGAGGTATAAAGAGGAGCTGGCACCATTCCTTCTAAAACTATTCCAAAACATAGAAAAAGAGGGACTCCTCCCTAACTCATTTTATAAGGCCAGCATCATCCCGATACTAAATTGTGGCAGAGACAACATAAAAAAAGAAAATTTCAGGCCAATGTCCCTGATGAACGTTGAGATGGAAATCCTTAATAAAATACTGGCAAATCGAATCCAGCAGCACATGAGAAAGCTTATCCACCACTATCAAGCTGGCTGTATCCCTGGGATGCAACGCTGGTTCAACTTATGCAAATCAATAAATCTAATCCGTCACATAAACAGAACAAATCACAAAAACTGCATGATTATCTCAATAGATGAAGAAAAGGCCTTCAAAAAAATTCAACACCCCTTCATGCTAAAAACACTCAATAAGCTAGGTATTCATGGAATGTATCTCAAAATAATAAGAGCTATTTATGACAAACCCACAGTCAATGTCACACTGAATGGGAAACAGCTGGAAGCATTCCCTTTGAAAACCAGCACAGACAAGGATGCCCTCTCTCTTCACTCCTATTCAACATAGCATTGGAAGTTCTGGCAAGGGAAATCAGGCAAGAGAAAGAAATAAAGCGTATTCAAATAGGAAGAGAGGAAGTCAAATTACCCCTCTGTTTGCAGATGACATGACTGTATATTTAGAAAACCCCATCATCTCAGCCAAAAAAACTCCTTAAGCTGATAAGCAACTTCAGCAAAGTCTCAGGATACAAAATCAATGTGCAAAAATCACAAGCATTCCTGTACACCAATAATAGGCAAACAGAGTCAAATCATAAGTGAACTCCCATTCACAACTGCTACCAAGAGAATAAAATAACTAGAAATACAATGTACAAGGGATGTGAAGGACCTCTTCAAGGATAACTACAAACCACTGATCAGAGAAATAAGGAAATAAGAGAGGACAAGAACAAATGGAAAAACATTCCATGCTCATCAATAGGAAAAATCAATATCATGAAAATGGCTATACTGTCCAAAGTAATTTACAGATTTAATGCTATTCCAATCAAGCTACCAATGACTTTCTTCACAGAATTAGAAAAAACTACTTTAAATTTCATATGGAACCAAAAAGAGCCTGTATAGCCAAGATAAACCTAAACAAAAAGAAGAAAGCTGGAGGCATCATGCTACCTGATTTCAAACTATACTACAAGGCTACAGTAACCAAAACAGCATGGTATTGGTACCAAAACAGATATATAGACCAATGGGACAGACAGAACTCTCAGAAATAACACCACACATCTACAACCATCTGATCTTTGACAAACCTGACAAAAACAAGCAATGGGGAAAGAATTCCCTATTTAATAAATGGTGTTGGGAAAACTAGGTAGCCGTATGCAGAAAACTGAAACTGCATCCCTTCCTTACACCTTATACAAAAATTAACTCATGATGGATTAAAAATTAAATGTAAGACCTAAAACCATAAAAACCCTAGAAGAAAACCTAGGCTATTAATACCATTCAGGACATAGGCATGGGCAAATAGACTTCATGACTAAAACACCAAAAGTAAGGACAACAAAAGCAAATATGGACAAATGGAATATAATTAAATTAAAGAGCTTCCGAACAGAGAAAGAAACTATCATCAGACTGAACAGACAACCTACAGAATGGGAGAAAATTTTTGAAATCTATCCATCTGACAAAGGGCTAATATCCGGAATCTATAAGGAACGTAAACAAATTTACAAGAAAAAAACAACCCCATCAAAATGTGGGCAAAGGATATGAACAGACACTTTTCAAAAGAAGACATTTATGCGGCCAAAAAACATTTGAAAACAAGCTCATCATCACTGGTCATTAGAGAAATGCAAATCAAAACCACAGTGAGATACCATCTCACACCAGTTAGAACAGAAAGTCATTAAAAAGTCGGGAAACAACAGAAGCTGGAGAGGATGTGGAGAAATAGGAATATTTTACATTGTTGGTGGTAATGTAAATTATTTCAACCATTGTGGAAGACAGTGTGGTGATTCCTTAAGGATGTAGACCTAGAAATACCATTTGACCCAGCAATCCCATTACTGGATATATACCCAAAGGATTATAAATCATTCTACTATAAAGACACATGCACATGTATATTTATTGCAGCACTATTCACAATAGCAAAAACTTTGAACCAACCCAAATGCCCATCAATGATATACTGGATAAAGAAAATGTGGCATGTATACACTGTGAAATACTATGCAGCCATAAAAAAGGATGAGTTCATGTCCTTTGCAGAGACATGGATGAAGCTGGAAACCATCATTCTCAGCAAACTAACACAGGAACAGAAAACCAAACACCGCATATTCTCACCCATAAGTGGGAGTTGAACAATGAGAACATATGGGCACAGGGAGGGGAATATCACACACTGAAGCCTGTTGGGAGGTGGGGGGAAAGGGGTGAAATAGCATTAAGAGAAATACTTAATGTAGATGATGGGCTGATGGGTACAGACAAACCACCATAGCACATGCATACCTATGTAACAAACTTTCATGTTCTGCACATGTATCCCAGAACGTAAGGTATAATTTAAAAAAATAATGAAGATACAATCCAACAAAAAAAAAAGAATGAATCTGGGGCCTGGAGAAACAAAGATAAAAACAGCTGTGGCACTTCTCACAAGGAGCTGGTACCTAGAGACAGATACACATAAAGCTGTTATAATAAATGTTATATAATAGAAGGATAAATAAAACCCAGTACTGACTGTTGCAAAGGCCGCTGCTGTCAGCCACAACTGTGCACCTCCTCTTCCCTAGTCTGAGTTTGCTGCTGGGTAGCAGCTTCCAGCCGGGGACTATACTTCCAGCAGCATCTCTTGCACACAAATATAGTCATGGTCCAGTTTTGCAATGAGAGCTGACCAAAGCAAAGGTCAACACACATGCACACACACACACACACACGCACGCATGCACGCACGCACACACACACACACCTCTATTGTCTATTGGTGCGTACTTAATGAGAATGCTACCTACCATGCTAGGTTTTGGGCTATGAGGAGTCCAGGGACTCCTAGAGAGAAGAAAATAAAGAAAACATGAAGATTTCTGTATTTAAGGCTCTTTGGTGGCATGAAAAAGAGCCAGAACCCCCTGCAGCTTAGAGGAAGTGTGCAGAATGAAAATCAAGGATAGTGTGCACAGCAGAGCAGAGGGTGCTGTCCCCCACTGAGCAAGACAGAGGATCAACCAAACCCTGAGGTCCCAGGCCAGGGAGCCACATGGCAAGACTGAGCTTTCCTGGTGGAGCATGAGGTGTGCGGGAGGGACAGTGGGGCAGCCCCAACATCCCTTCCATCTCTTTAGGATGCTTAGGATTATGTCTCCCCTGACTTAGAAATCAAGTTCAGCAACCAAGTCCCCACGGGCATCTTCTTGGTGAATTATGCTCCCTCTTTTTATGTCAGATGTTCCTTAATGCTTCATTGTGATTTCCCGACAGCTGAGCTTTTAAAAATGTTCATTTCTTCCCCTTCCTCATGAAAATCATTTCTTGCCCTCCCAAGCTGATGAAATATCAGGTCTTTTACTTCCACTATAAAACTATTTCTTAGTATGTTTCAATGGAAGTTGCAGTTCTTACTATTTTTAGCAAAATATATTTTTCCATGATCAATGTTTAAACGTATGACTGTGTGGTTTTAGCGAAATATCTTCATGATGACTTCTGGATCCCTGGAGGGATGATAAGACTGAAACACCACAGGAACCCTTACTTTAAATCAGTGTTGGCTCTTGATGGAGTGGAATGCAATTGGTTCTTGATGTTTCTGTTGTTAGCTGATCAGATTTCCACACTGTTGTCTGTTAGAGAAATGTGCCCAAGAAGATGTATAAAGCTGTCTCAGACGCCTCAGTGTTTAGGACTAGAGACCACTGTGAGTGCTCTGGTTCCGTCATATTCTGCACTCTCCCCTGTAGCTCTGGGGATTTTGGCTTCCTTTTCTTTCCCTACAGATTTCTTTTTTTTTTTTTTTTTTTTTTGAGTCGGAGTTTCGCTCTTGTTACCCAGGCTGGACTGCAATGGCGCAATCTCGGCTCACCGCAACCTCCGCCTCCTGGGTTCAGGCAATTCTCCTGCCTCAGCCTCCTGAGTAGCTGGGATTACAGGCACGCGCCACCATGCCCAGCTAATTTTTTTTGTATTTTTAGTAGAGACGGGGTTTCACCATTTTGACCAGGATGGTCTCGATCTCTTGACCTCGTGATCCACCTGCCTCGGCCTCCCAAAGTGCTGGGATTACAGGCGTGAGCCACCGCGCCCGGCTTTCATTACAGGTTTGCAGTACACTCTCCTGTTCACCCTTCCCACTTCATGTCCAAGCACAGTCTAACACCTCACACACGGCAGGTAATAACACTAATAACAGTAGCAACAAGAGTGATAGTAACTGAAATTTACTGAGCATTTTCTACATGCTAGGCACTTGCTAAAGAGCTTTTCAACTTTCCAGTCATTTAATTATAATAATAAGAGCCATGTGAAGTAGATATTACCATCCCCATCCTACATATGGAAAGACTGAGGCTAAGATAGGTTGTGTAAGTTGCCTCTGACTGCACATTGAGTGAGGGCCAGAGCCATAATTAGATTTCAAGCTTTTTGACTTCAAAGTCTCTATTCAATGTCTATGCCATGTTGCTTTTATCATGTTCTTGTTCTTCTTGCAGGGTTCGCAATTAAGATGTAAAGAAAATTATTATCGTGACTTTCAGTTCATGTTTTACCATTTTGATATTAAGCCAAAGTAATAAAATTCTTATTTTGACCAAGGTCTTACAGGGAAGTTTTAGATATGACTTACTTAACCAAGTAAAAAAAAAAATAGAACTTTCATTGCAGTATTTTTAAAAAATATATACCATAGTTTTCTCTCTTGGTTCAAGCTATCTTAATTCCCTGTAGACCCCTAACAAGGAGACTTGCTCTGAAACTTGCAAGGCCTCCGGGTAAAATAATCCCCACTTTCCTGAAAGATAACCATTTTGGTAAAATTTCTCTAATAGGGAGTCTAGAAATTTTTTTGTAGGCTCAAGTTCCCAGACACTTTGTGGGGCTTTGTGTGTGTTGGGGGTCCTCTTTCTAACCATCTATCCCCAGGGCTTCTACCTAGGGGTGGTTTCACAGAAGACTCCTTTCATAAGTGAAATATTTTTTTTAAACTAAGGATTCCTGCTTTTCTCCATTTGATATTTCTTCCACTACATTTTCTTTACATAAATATATACCCAAATTCCCCTGTTCTGGCAAATTTAAGATTCCCACTGTGTACCTAGATTTGTGTCTCATGGGTACTCCAGTCCCTACTATTCTGGCTGGCACGTAGTAGGTATTAAGTATTTGCTAAATAAAGAGGAACACTGGATTAATTGAATTGGATTCCCTGAAACAGGATTCGAAGCCTTAGCCAAATATGAGGCCTCGCTTGGACATGGTTGAAGAAGCCAGTGCATTAGGAAGGATTAGCTTCATTTCCAGACAGAAAAGTACTCCAGAGTGACAAGTGAGTTGAGTCCTGCTGCGGGCTCGGCTCTGGTTTGCTGCACTCAGGGCTGCTTTCTCTGGCTGAACTGGGCGCAGAGATTGTGCAGCAAGGCAAACAGCTGACTGCCTGACACCAGCATCTCTCTGATGACAGAGCGCTTGACTTCAAGTGTCAACAAACGGACCCTGAAATGAGACAGGATGGGAAACGAAGGACTGAATGTTCAAGCACTTTGCAAGTGACCTGCAGGGCAGGGCACCAGAGTCACTGAGCCTTGGAGACATCAGGAGAGAGTCCACAGGAAAGATGAATTGCGGAAGATTTTCTTGTCTATTTTAAGTGAAATACCCTGTGTTTGTACTTCACTTTTTCTGTTCCCCCCTTTCTCCTGCACACTGACACATTCCCATGCACATATGATTCCGAATCAGGAAAGGAATTGTAGGCTGTGAAATCTGAAAGAGTTCGTCTAACCCAAACCCTTCTTTCTTGGGGTCACAGACAAATAAATAAGCACATTTAAAATATTTTATTCTTGAGGAACTTAATCTCTGAAAATGGGAAGCTCCATGGTTGCAATTCCACATGGGAAACGAGAGAGTTACCACCGCAGTGCCAGATGAAGGCCACTTGGTGGACATCCGCCACACCACTGAATTCGCCCACTGTCTATGAGAAAGTGATTATACAAGGTGCAGGCGGCCTCCCTGAGACACCCTGTCAGGGAGGCAATCCTGCATTGCCTTTTTGAAGCCCAGCAAGGGCTTTCTGCTTTGCTTGGACAGAAAAGGTCCATGGATTTGCATAAACAAAGCCTTTTTTTTTTTTTTTTTTTTTTAGATGCAGTCTCATTCTGTCATCCAGGCTGGAGTACAGAGGCTGGATCTTGGCTCATTGCAATCTCCACCTCCCAATTCTCCTACCTTAGTCTCCTGGGTAGCTGGGACTACAGGTGTGCACAACCACGCCCCAGTAATTTATTATATTTTTAGTAGATATGGGGTTTCACCATATTGGCCAGGCTGGCCTTGAACTCCTGACCCCGTGATCCACCTGCCTCGATCTCCTAAAGTGCTGGGATTACAGGTGTGAGCCATTGTGCCCGGCCAAGAAAGGCTTTTTTAAGACAGGTCAGGCTCCAATGTGCCCAATCCTTTCCAGATTATTGGACCCGCATAGGTGAGTCCGCATTCTGGGTGCCTTGCCTGTGACAGGCTCACCTGAGGGTTCTGTGCAGGACTAACCAGGACAGCGAGGGCTTAATTGGGTAAAACTTATAAGACTACCGAAACGAAGCGACACTAGCCTTTTTCCAAGAACTCCTGTCTTCTAAAACCAAATGTGCATAGATTAAGGCAAGGGTTACAGCTTCCAAATTAAAAATGAATAGTGCCAAACATTAAAGACACTCTTTCCTGGACTACGTGGACATCCCGATCTTGCCCACGGAAGCTCCACATAGTCCATTTTGGATTACGTCTACTTGGCTGCATTTTACTGAATGTTTGAAGAGAATTGCTTGATTCAGGTCAGAGCAACTGCTTAATCTTTCTAGACTTCCATCAGCTCTGAGTGACTCATGCCACACCACAAAATTCCGCCGCAATGCTTAATTCTGCATGTGACTAACTAATGTCAGTGTTTATTTAAGCGAGAAAAAAAGCCAAGTAGAGTGAGCCTTATATAAAGAATGAATGCTTATGTAAAATGTCCATAACTATAAAGCAGAAAAACATATCCATTTTATTGTACATTTTTTCTTTCCACACTTTTCACTTTAAAAATTTTGAGACTTGTATTAATAAGTTTTCAATTATTTATTAAAGTAAGCCTACTTTCCTCTATAAGCTAACTCAAACCAAAACAATGCATATTTGCACAAGACCTAATTTCTGAAGACACTGTTACATCTAACTCACTTTTAGATTAAATTACATTATTTTATTAAAGACATAAAACATACTAAATAGATTTGTAGTCTTCCCTCTCTTTTAATAAATTCTTAAATGCCTTCACATGGATCATTTTATGTGAGCTTCACAAAATCTTGGAAGATAACAGAAATAGACTATTTTACACATAGCAACACTAACACAATACTAAGGCTTCGAGATAACAAATTACCTGATCAAATGCTTACCAGAAAAAAAGTTGCAATTTACAAAGTTGCTACCATGTGCTTGATTAGCAGTTTCCAGTACTAGAGCCTGGTGTGCCTATCCTGAATTTTGACAATTCTGAACATGGTCAACATATATCCACGGGCATTTCCCAACTACCACTATACCACCAAGTGAGGTCAAACCCTCCTGCCACTCAGTTCCTTAGAAGAATTTCAACCTGTCTATAGATAACAGGAGTACTAGAGTGAGCTGCCTAAATTGCTTCAGTTTGCAAATACTTCAATCTTGGTAGGCATCTCAGAGCCTTCTCAGTGACCTCACACAAGACATGTCAGAATCTGCCGAGAGGAGCTGGCACAATGCTTCATACAAGCAGGTTCACATCAGGTTCCCTGGTGTATCTTTAATAGAACACTGGTGCCTGGTATTCTGACTTAGTGTGTGTTAGGCAAAATAGCACCGGTGTTTTTCTAGACCCTCCCTAGATCAACCTGGGAGATGATGGAGAACCATGAACCCCAGAATGGTGGTCCCAGCCTTACAATCTCCCCAGGGCTTGCTCCACCGAGGGCTCGCTCCACCCAGGGCTCACCATTTCTGACCTTCACACCTTCTAGAACACATCTACCTCTGGGAGTTTCTCTCATGCACACTTCCTTCATGAAATCATAGACGCAAGATAAGTGTGATAGTAAATTTATAGACTTCCGCTTCTGGACATAAAGGAATAGCAGGGACTAGATTTACTCTCCTTCCTACAATGAGAACATTGAAAAAATACATGAATGATGTGTTTTAGACTTTGGACAACAGGCAGTACAAGAGTCATCTGTAGGAGACGAGACAAACAGCTGGGCTTACCAGGGCCCTAGCTCACTGCCTAGAGAAAGCTGCCAAACCACAGCCTAAGAAAAGAGACTGAGATAAGACCTGGTGGCCTTATGAACTGAGGACACAAAGCCCAGCGTTTCAGGAGTTCTGTAAAGTTAGAAGTTATGGAGCAGGGTGTAGGAGAGAGGGTGCTTCACAGAAGACCTGAGCTCTGCAGATGTGCAGCAGAGTCCTATGGGATCTTCAGCTGAATACTTATCTGTGTAAAAATGTGAGTGTCAAATGAGCAAAAATGGAATCATCACATATCAAAATCTGTAGGATGCACTCAAAGAAGTGTTAAGAGGAAATGTATGGCATTTTCCATAACCCAGGAATGCTCATAATCTGCCAAAAGATATGTATGAGAAACCGACAAGTAACATTACACTTAATGGTGGAATACTGAACACTTTTCCCCTCAGATCAAGGACCAGGCAGATATTTAATTTCTCACACTCCTAGTCATCATTGTACTGGCAGTGCTAGCCAGTGTAATAAGGTAGGAAATGGAAATAAAAGTAATAGAAATCAGAAATTAGCAAGTAAACTGGCTTGATTTACAGATAAAATGAACAGCTACATAGAACATCCTAAGAAATGTATGGAAAACCTGCAGACTCAATGAAATAGTTTAGCAAGTTTGTAGGATAAAAAGTTAATTTACAAAAATAAATAATATTTCTGTATACTAACAATTGGAAATAGAAAGTTAAAAATTCACAACACATTTTGAATAGTATCAAAAATATAGTCTAAGTGATAAACTTTAAAAATATGTAATATTGGAAAATTTTAAAATACCTAAAAAAAGAGATCTACATGTAAATACACTTAACATTACTAACATGCCAATTTTCTCAAAATTGATGTATGGAGTTAACGCAATCTTAATATTTCAGGTGGATTTTCTATAGAAATTGATAAGCTTATTCTAAAATTTATATTGAAATATGAATAATTTAGAATAGCCAAAGCAATTTTAAAGAGGAAGAAAATCTGAGGAATTAAACTACCTGATTTTAAGTCTTTTAAAATTATAGTAATCAAGACAGTGTATTAACTTTGCAAAGGTAGTCAGATAGATCAATGGAACAGAAGAGAGTGCAGAAACAGACCCATCCATCAATAGCAAATTCATTTTCAACAAAAGTGCAAGCAAAAGTAACTCTGTGGAGATAATCATCATTTCAACATAACATACTGAACAAACAATATCCACATACCAGCAAAAAGGATCCCTGACCTTTACTTTGTACCATCTACAAAATTTACCATAAACTACATTATAGATGTAAAGGTGCAAATTAAAACTATAAAATTTCTAGAAACAAACTAAATAAAGCATAATGACCTTGGCTGAGACAAAACTTTCTTTAAATGGAGGGTGACAGTCAAAATCATAAAAGAAAAATCTTGATTAATTAGACTTGGTGAAAACTAAAAGACTCTGCTCTTCAAAAGAAGGCGGTTAAAGAAATGAGAGCAAGCCACATTCTGGAATAAACTATTTGCAAAATATTTATTTGACAGTATATATTTAGAGGTGTTACAATTCAATAATACGAAGGCAACGTCCAGTAATAAATTGGTCAAGGAGTTGCATGATCCTGTTGTCGGTGAAGTTACAGGTGGCAAATAAATGCACAAATATGTCACAATCTGCCAGTTTCTATTAACATTAAACATAAATGAGTTCGTGTCCTTTGTAGGGACATGGATGAACCTGGAAACCATCATTCTCAGCAAACTGACACAAGAGCAGAAAATCAAACACCGCATGTTCTCACTCATAGGTGGGTGTTGAACAATGAGAACACATGGACACAGAGAGGGGAGCACTACACACTGGGGTCTGTTGAAGGGAAATAGGTGAGGGACAGTGGGGGATGGGGATTTGGGGAGAGATAGCATGGGGAGAAATGCCAGATATAGGTGATGGGGAGGAAGGCAGCAAATCACACTGCTATGCTTGTGCCTATGCAACAATCTTGCATGTTCTTCACATGTACCCCAAAACCTAAAATGCAATAAAAATTAAAAAAAAACCATAAACTTATATGACCAGTAATTCTACTAAATATTTTACTACAAGAATAAAAATTTTCACAGAATTACTTAAATGTGAGTGTCCACAGCTTTATTCAAATTAGCCAAGAACAGGAAACAACCCAAATGCCCATCAACCGTTGAATGGATCAATAAACTCAGTCCTCATGAGGGGATTCTACATAATAATAAAGAGTTGAACTACTGATAAGCATGCAACAGCATGGATGAATCTTGAAGGTCCTATACTAAGAAGGAGGCCAGATCCAACTGATATGTACTCCATGATTCCGTTATTATGAAATTCGAGGAAGGACTTAACCATACTGTTAGAGAGCAGAGCCCTGATTTCCAAGGGCTGGGGTGTGAAGGATGGGACTGACTGTAAAACGATAGAGGGGAACTGTTTTTAATGATGAAATTGTTTTGCATCATAACTGTGCTTACATGACTGCACATTTTTCAAAGCTCATTAAAATGTACTTTTAAATTAGATTGTACTGATGAATGCATACTATACCTCAATAAAGATGACCCAAAAATAAATAAAGAAAAATTTTAAAAAGAGAGGAAGAGAAGTAGAATATGAACTATTGTGCAATGAAGGAAAACAATCGCAGGGGAAAGCACAGCCCCCAAGGTATCCTGAATTAGGTGTCTTTCTGTCAAAGTTTTGGGGACTATTATGTAATTTAATGAGTTGATCTCTGAAACATGATGCATCTGTTAGAAGCAAAGTTCAAGTAACACTATCAAAGCTTCAAAGCAAGTAAAGTAATTTTTAAAATAAGCAATAGAATAAGAACTTTATCACAACATCTCTTATTGAACTCAGTACAAATGCACCCTGATGTCAGTGGGATCAGCTGAGGAAGGTTCTCCAAAAAACTCCTCTTCTGTTAAAGCAGCTGGAACAAAATTGTCAAAATCAACCTCCTCAGGACTCTGGAAAATAACCAAAGGCTTACAAAAATCTGAAAAATATTTATTCAAGAAAAAATGGCTGAATCTTAGCCAGGACAGGAGCTACGCTGCTTGGGATCTATCCTCACTACTGGGAGAGATTTGTGTCATTCTAACATGGCAAGGCACCATCCCTCTCCCTCCAGTTCATCAGGTTAAACACTGAGTTACCACATGACCCAGGAATTCCACTCTTAAGTATCTACCCAAGAGAAACAAAGACATGTCCACACAGAAGCATGTACACAAATATTCATCGCAGCACCACTCATAATAGCCAAAAAGTGGAAAGAACCCCAGTGTTCACCATTGATCAATAAACAAAATGTGATATATGCCCCCAATGGGATGGCTCAGTCATTAAAAGCATTGGAGTACTGACACGCTACTCCATGAATGAACCTTGAAAACATCATGCTGTGTGAAAGAAGCCAGCCACAAAAGATGACACAGTGTATGATTCCATTTATATGAAATGTCCAGAAAAGGAAAACTCATAGAAACTAAAAGAAGAATAGTGGTTTCCAGGGGCTAGGGGATAGAGTGGATGGTGAGTAACAGCTAATAGGCTTGAAGTTTCTCTTTTGAGGTGATAAAACTATCCTAAGTTTAGGTCATGATATAGGTTGCACAACTCTGAGAATATGCTAAAAGCCAAAAAAAATTGTATGCTTTAAAAATGTAAATTTTTCCCAAAAGGTCTAATATCCAGAATCTATAAGGAACTTAAACAAATAAACTAGCAAAAAACAAATAACCACATTAAAAAGTGGGCAAAGACTATAAACAGACATATCTCAAAAGGAGACATAGGAGCAGCCAACAAACATATGAAAAAATGCTGAACATCACTTATCATCAGAGAAATGCAAATCAAAACCACAATGAGATACCATTTCACACACAATGAAATATCATCTCCTACCAACAGGATGGCTTTTGTTTAAAAGTCAAATAAAAACAAATGCTGTTGAGACTATAGAGCAAAGCTCATACACTGACAGTGGGAATGTACATTAATCCCAGCCACTGTGAAGAGCAGGCTGGAGATTTCTCAAAGAACTAACTCCTGAAATACCATTTGACCCAGTAATCCCACTACTGGATATATATCCAAAGGAAAATAAATAATTCTACCAAAGGATATGTGTATCCTTCTGTCCCTTGCAGCACTATTCACAATAGCAAAAGCATGGAATCAACCCAGGTGCCCACAAACAATGAAATGGATAAAGAAAATGTGGTACATATACACAATGGAATACTATACAGCCACAAAAAAGAATGAAATCATATCCTTTACAGAAAGGTCTCACTAACTCAGCTGTTTTTCTCAGTGTCCTCTATCTTTAAATTAATTATTCCTCATCTGAGGAATAATTTTCCCAAACTCTAGCAACACTAGACACGAGCTCATTAATAGTTTGTGAAAGAGAACTGAAACTCTTGCACATGCACACAGGACAAATTCCATGAAGCACCACCAACAGTGTGTCACAGGCAGCTCTCACGCTTGCAACAGGAAATCAGAGAGAAACACGACATTAGGCTGGACACAAGCTTTGTAACAGCTGAAGAACAGCCCTGTGTTCAATGAGCCAGGGGGATACTCCAGAGGTCAGCAACGACGTGACAAGGAATCAGCTCTCCCCTCCCCAGTCTGAGTTGCTGTAAGTCCTGCACTGCAAGCTGCTGGCCTGTCAAGCTGAAGTTAGATGCTCCTTATTCAGGCTCTGGTCTCTTTCCCACAGTGGTTCCTAGGAGCTCCTGGAGTTCAAACTGCAAGACCATCTCCTTCAGAGAAACTGAGAGCTAAGTCACACAACATGCTGGGCTTATCAGGGATGGGAAAATGCTCTGGACCTGGAATACGAACCCAACTGCAAATGTAAATACAAACCCAAAGCCACCAGCAGCCCCGGCACAGGATGGGCAGTGCCACGCACGAAGAATGGATCCTGATCACACGCTCACATTTCCCCTCGCCTGTGAATACTGGATCTCGTTAGCGTCTGCTTCTGACCTAGAGATTTCTTTTCATCTTCTGTGTGTGTTTGTTTTTGAGACCAGGTTTTGCTCTGTTGCTCGGCTGAAGTGCTGTGGCACACTCAGGGCTCACTGCAGCCTCGCCCTCCACGGGCGCGGTGATCTTCCCACCGCAGCCTCCCACGTAGCTGGGACTACAGGCACAGGACACTAAGCTCAGCTAAGTTTTCTATTTTTGGTAGAGATGGGACTTTTCCATGTTGCTTGGGCTGGATTTGAATTCCTGGGCTCAAGTGTTCTGCCTGTCGCAGTCTCCCAAGGTGCTGGGATTTCAGGTATGAGCCACCGTGCCTGGCCAATAGAGTTCTTATTTTAACGTCAGTGAGACTTTTCACTTTGTTCCATACTTGTAGTCATACTTTTTTTTTTTTTTTTTTTTTTTTACAAGTCTCACATCCCTAAAAAGACAACACAGAACAGCCTGTTTAATTACTTCCTTCTCTTGGGCAGGAGGTGAGGAAGATGCCCTGGAGAAGGGGCCAAGGTGGGAGGTAAAGGGCTGGGGAGACAGCAGAGGGAGAAGGGGGGACGGAAGACTGCCTTCTCTCTCTCACCACTGAGAGCTGCTGCTGCCCCTGGGAGGGTGAGGATGCATGTTTTCTCTCAAAAATCTTAAGGAAGAAGTGACTGTATCACAAACACCAGGCCTGTTTACACATACATGAACACACGCACAAACACACAAAGCAACCGGCAATTTAGTCAGCTATAGTTCAGGTCAGAGCCCCCATATGTGTGTTTTTCAATCTAATCAATTAGCTTATGACAGGAACGATTCTCCAACAACTGAGAAGCTTTTCAGCACCACCAGAGAGAACCCTTTTATGATTCGTCTTCGGTTCCACCCTCTCCTTCCCCTTCCACATCCCTTCTGTCACTACATCAAGGCAATTCCTTTTACAAAGATTCTTCACATCAACCTTTAGAGTTCCAGCCAACCTCAAGGGTCCAAAAACGTAACAGTCTTTCTAGTATGACTTCTTCCGCAGGGAACTTAATCATCATCAAGTTTGTGTCATCGAAAAATGAAATTAACACTCGCCCACTCTGAAAGCGGGTAATTATTTTGTACAAAACAAGCCCGTTTCCAGGTTAACAGAGCAGCTACAGAACCTGCAGTTAACAGAGCAGGTTCTGTTATCACTGAGTAACAAAAAGATTATAGAAATGGTGCATGGGAGAATGGTGTTGTTTTCAACAGACTGATAGAACTAAGCTATTTACACCTCTGTCCGTGTGGGATCTCAGAGGTGTGCTCCTTCCTATAAAGCAGGGGTCCCCACACCCTGGCCTGTGGACCAGGATGGGTCTGCAGCCTGTTAAGAACAGAGCTGCACAGTAGGTGCACAGCAGGCCAGTGAGCATGATCACCTGAGCCCCACCTCCTGTTGCACCAGGGGTGGCATTAGATTCTCACAGAAGCATGAACCTTCTTGTGAATTACACATGCGAGGAATCCAGGTTGCACGCTCCTTATGAGAATCTAACTTCAGGAGCCTCGGCTTCATGCTCAGTGGCCGTGCAGAGCATGACCTAGGGAGGGACCAGGATGGTTAACAAGGGGAAGCTGGAGAAACAACCAAACATTGAAATAGTAGATGCAGCTGAGAGGCAGATGCAGAGACGCCACAGTGTTATCAAGACTGCAAACTGGCAGCCCATTCTCAAATGTGAACTAACAAAAGCATGAGCAAGTATATGCCCTAGATTATTTCAGAAAATAAATATTATGAGATACACTGGATAAGAGCCACAGTTACACAGCAAGGAAACTCTGGCTGACAGATAAAGCACTGTACTACATGAGGAAGCTAATAGTGCAGAAATTATTCATAGCCTTGTCATGATTAACCGAAGTCTGAACTCTTTCCATAAAAAAGAAAGAAGCCACTGAGAAGAATGTGGAGCATCAGAGCCAAGCCCGCTCCCGCACAACCTGCTACAGATTCTTGCCAGGCATCTCACAGACACGACGCCCTGTCATGATGAAGACATCGCCATGTGATGTTGGCGCTGGTGGCCCAGCCAGCCTACTGTTCCTGGAATCTACGTGAGGACACTGAGACCTCTGAGCGGCTGTCATGCCCCTACATCTCACAGGTAGTTGGTGCAGACTTGGAGTTTGGAGCCAGGCCTCCTGGATCCCAGGGTGGAAACACGGGCACCCCAGGAACACGCCTTCACGGAGCCCTGCTGTGCCCAGGTAGATGGCCGGAGCTGCTGGGAGACACGAGGCGGTATCGTCTCCAGAACCTGTGGTGTTTGCAGAAACACCAACAAGAGATGAATGAAGCATACATTTACCGGAAAATTCATTACATTTCCACAACGCTCAAACAGATAAACTTTGAAGATCTGAAAGTCAGGTCAGGTGAGGTGGCTCACGCCTGTAATACCAGGGCTCTGGGAGGCCGAGGCGGGTGGCTCACCTGAAGTCAGGAGTTTGAGACCAGCCTAGCCAACATGGTGAAACCCCATCTCTACTAAAAATATAAAAATTAGCCAGGTGTGGTGGTGGGCGCCTGTAATTCCAGCTACTTGGGAGGCTGAGGCAGGAGACTTGCTTGAACCCAGGAGGCAGAGGTTGCAGTGAGCCGAGATCATGTCACTGCACTCCAGCCTGGGTGACAGAGTGAGGCTCCATCTCAAAAATAAATAAATAAATAAATAAATGAAGACCTGAAAGTCAGTACAAGTTCAGGAAGCAGTAGACGACCTCACGTTAAGTCCTAATCAGTCACCTCTGCTACTGCTACGAGGGCTCAGCCAGGCCTCAAGGACCATACCTGCTTTATAGCAGCGTCCCCAAACTTTTTGGCACCAGAGATCAGTTTTGTGGAAGACAGCTTGTCCATGGATGGGATGCCAGGTAGGGGTGGCTTCGGATGAAACCATTCCATCTCAGACCTTTAGGTATTAGATTCTCATAAGAAATGTGTAACCTAGAACCCTCAAAGGCACAATTCACAATAGGGTTCCTGCTCCTGCAAGAACCTAATGCCTCCCCTGATGTGATGGGAGGCAGGGCTCAGGCGGTCATGCTCACTCGCCTGCTGCACACCTACTGTGCAGTCCTGTTCCTAACAGGCTGTAGACCCATCCAGGTCCACAGCCCAGGGGATGGGGACCCCTGCTTTAAAGGAAGGAGTACCTGGGTGCCCTGTGTCAGATGGTGGCTTCATGAAGTGGGACATTTTTCTCCAGCCACCCGAAGAGATATTAAATACCAGTGAGGCAACCCAGGCACTTTCTCTGGGCTTTCTCAGGCCTTTTACTTTGACACCTCCTTGCTCTTGCTATGAAGGAACAAGACGAGGGAGGAATCTCCTGCACGAAAGCCCCCACGGTGCCCTGCACGTGGCAGGTGCTTGGGAAGCCGAGGGGCGGCAAAGCTCCCGATGAGTGCGGCCACTCACCTCCCAACCTTGCACCTTATGCTGTTCTTTCTTTTCATCTTCTCCTGCCTCACCTTCTCTTCTACCTCACATTAGCTTCCCTTTTACTCTCTCTCTACTTTTCCAAATGGTATATTCCTTGAAACAATGATAGTGCTTCGGAGGTTGTCTTAGCGCAGGGGTCTTTAATACCTTTAATACCAAAGGACCATAAATCATTCTATTATAAAGACACGTGCGCATGTTTGGAGGGGCGAATGATGACTTCCTGACAGGTTTACTTCCTGAACATGGGGTCACTGTGGGGCTTCATCTAGAAATGTTTGTTAGCAAGTTCCAAAATAAAAACCCAGCTCACATAAAGGGTTGGGACCACTGTATGGCACGACGGTGGGGGCGTGTGACACCAGGAGTACACAACATATATCCCACAGCGACCATATGATGTTAGCTAGCCAGAAACAGCAAAATTTAAAGTTCAGTCCGAGGATGAGAAGCACAAAAGAAGAGAATTCGAAAACATTGCAGAGAAGGTAAGGAAGGCTATTGTCACGGGAACAAAGGAAGAAATGAGCTTCAAAATGGAAGAAGTAGTCATGAGCATCAGATTCTGCAGACAACATCAAATAAGATAAGGATTTAAAATAGGCCACTGGATTAAAAAGGAACACTGCTTCACAGGGCTAGTCTTCAAAACTATTACCTCCCGGCACCTCACATCTCTTCCAGCACTTTCCTTTCGGAGACCTAGTCATCCGATCAGGCTCTTTTATGATAACATTTTCTGGAGAACCATTCCTGCTGCCTTTATCCTGCCTCTGGCATGCCAGGACAGCATTTCCCAGCAATGGGGTGCTGCCATCATTTCTTTCCTCCCAGCTCCACTCTTCTCTGCAGTGTAGTTTGTGCTCTTACAGTAAACAAATCAGCCACAAGATGGGACACACAATGGCTGTGCGTGTGCTCTAGCACAAGGGTTCCCAACCCCCAAGCCATGGACGATGCCTTCATCTGTACTTACAGCTGCTCCCCATCACTCGATTACTGCCTGAGCTCTGCCTCCAGTCAGATCAGCTGTGGCATTAGATCCTCATAGGGGTGCAAACCCTGTCGTTAGCTGTGCATGTGAGGGATCTAGGTTGCATGCTCCTTGTGAGAATCTAATGCCTGATGACCTGCAACTGTCTCCCATCACCCCCAGATGGGTCTGTCTAGCTGCAGGAAAACAAGCCCAGGGCTCCCACTGATTCTGTATTACGGTGGGTTGTATGGTTATTTCATTATATATTACAAGGTAATAAGAATAAGAAATAGGGCTGGGTGCAGTGGCTCACGCCTGTAATTCCAGCACCTTGGGAGGCCAAGGCCAAGGTAGATGACGAGGTCAAGAGATCAAGACCATCCTGACCAACATGGTGAAACCCCGTCTCTACTAAAAATACAAAAATTAGCTGGGTGTGGTGATGCACACGTGTAGTCCCAGCTACTGGGAGGCTGAGGCAGAAGAATCACTTGAACCTGGGAGGTAAAGGTTGAAGTGAGCTGAGATCATGCCACTGCACTCCAGCCTGGCAACGGAGCAAAACTCTGTCTCAAAAAAAAAATAAATAAAATAAAAAAATAAGAAACAAAGTGCACAATAAATGCAATGTGCTTGAATCATTCTGAAACCATCCCACCCCATCCCACTCCCCGGCCCATGGAAAAACTGTCTTCCATGAAACCAGTCCCTGGTGCGAAAAAGTCTGGGGATCTCTGCTGCAGCAGGTCACAGATGGACTCACAGACAGCGTCGAGGGAAGCTGTTTGAAGACAGTGTTTTCCATAAACCTGGAATCACACTGTCTGTGCCTCTGCCCACTCTGTCTGCACAAAAGACCGACCCTGGTCAAAAAAAAAAAAAAAAAAAAAAGAGGGGAGGGGAAAAAAGGACATGAACCATGTACCAACTTCTCACAGAGCTCAGGCAGCTGGCATGAGGTCTGAACTCACAGCTTGTGGATTCCTGCCACGGATTCGGCCTGGCTAGGGGGTTCATGTCTGAACCACGATGAGAGACCTAAATAAACGTCAAACACCATTGTTCTTAGCAGTGGCAGGGCATCAGCTCCCCTCGCCTTCCCGGATCATCTCTTTTTATTCTGAAACTTCTTAGAAATAGCTGGGAGCAATTCTCAAAGCCTAATAGTCATGAGAGAAGGTGTTAGCAATAATCACACGTATGGAAACTCAGAGCTGGGCGTGTCTTTCCAGCTACCTCATGTCAGAAGCGCCGCCACCCTCCCCCACAAATGGGCCTTTAGGAAGGCTGGAGAACAGTCCTCCCTTTGGACAGTCATCTGTGGAACACTGGGCTTTTCCCTGAGGGGACAGTAAAGGAGAAGGTACTCATGTCCTCAGGCAATGATATAATCCTAGATCACCCAGTGACACATCAGGGGAGTCATAAACTCAGTGTCCCTGCACAGTACCAAGGCACCTGGAGAAATCACACACACACACACACCCCCACACCCATGCGCGTGCACATGTGCACGCGCGCGCGCACACACACACACCCATGTGCACACGCACCCATGCATACCCACATGCACACACACTCACATATTCACACACATGCACGCACACCACACACGCAGACACACATGCACATACATGCTCACACACATGCACACACATGTACACACATACATGCATACCACATGCACACATGCACACACACATGCATACACACATATGCATGTGCACACACATATGTGTATGTGTATGCACACACATACAGGCTGCTGAGCTGAGCTGGGCTGGGGTCCAGCAGATGATCAGGGAGCTCAGTGAAGGAAATACTGTATTTTCTGTGAAAAAATGAAGTTCAGTATCACTTACTCTTTTCACCTTTCACTTTGCCTCACTCATCAGCCATCCCTAATCTTTTGCAGAAACGTGAAGAGCACATTCCTACAGATTTTTCCTACAAGCATTTTTCCTGGCTCACCTGGGGTGTGGCTATGAAGAATGTGACCAATTTGTTTTTGCCAAGCTAAAATGAGGCCTTTGAATTATAAAATTATGTGTGCTAGAAAGTGAACTGGAGAGGACTGACTCCCATTTTGAAAGAGGTTCTCCTGCAGGGAAAATGTTAGAAAACAGCATCGCATGCTGCAGAGAACCTTTCATGAAAGCCAGAGTCAGCCAGGGGCAAACCTTACTGCTGTCTCATTTTAAGAAAACTACCACAGGTACCCCCAACTTCACCAACTTTTACTTTATGATGTCAGGTAGCTAAGTGATTAGAGTTTGATCATACATCTCATTTGCTAGATTTGGCTCCAAATGGTTTATTTTTTTTCAAAAACCAACGCGGATACTGAACTCAGGCCAGCCAGCAAACCAACAATAGCTTCAAAGTGTCAAAGGGACAGGAAGAGTGACACATCTGCCACTTTGAATAAAAAATTAGGAGTGATTACGCTGAGTGAGGCAGGCTGAAAGCTAGGCCTCTTGTGCTAAACAGTCAGCCAAGTTGTGGGTGCAGAGGCAAAGTTCTTGAAGGAAATTAAAAGTGCTACTCCAGTGAGCACACGAATGTTAAGAAAGCAAAACAGCCTTATTGCTGATATGAAAGAACTTTGAGTGGTCTGGATAGAAGATGAAGCCAGCCACCACATTCCCTTGAGACAGAGCCTAATCCGGAGCAAGGCCCTAACTCTCTTCAGTTCTACGAGGCTGAGAAAAACCAGGAAGCTGCAACAGAAGAACTGCAGGCTAGCAGAGGTGGGTTCATGAGGTTTGAGGAGCAAAGCCATGTCCATAACATAAAAGTGCAGGTGGTGCTGATGGAGCAGCTGAACAAGAAAAAGTTCACAATTTGGCTTTCCACCTGAAACACCTGCAGGGAACGTCTCTTTGAGCATCTCAAGAAATCATATCCTTCTCCTCAGAATGCAATTAGGGGACTCCTAATTTGAGTTCCCCCAAAATAGAATGACCCTAGGGGGGATTCCATACTTACTGAGCAAGCAAGTTTCAACCGACAGTTGAGCTGCAGGACACCTGGGGTTCATTTAGGACCCATTAGTAACGAGCACACTATGTGCCAGGAAAAGAGGCACTGCAGGAAGATCCTGTGGCACTGAAGACAGAAGCCCCAGCCTTCCTTGCCATTTATACAACAGAAAAAACAAAGTCACGGCTTATTGTCATTCTCTTTCCCTTAGTGACGAGCAGCATCGGATGGGAATGGAGAGGAGGCCAGGTTCTTGGCCTGCCTTTGAAATCTGCCATAATTAATTTTTGCCACCAAATGCCTCTCATTAGAGAATCTCTGAACTCATCTCAGCAGGTGAAGTCATGTATCCCCTCAACGGCGCACTCTGCCAAGCAGGTAAAGATTATTACTACAAGCAGGGGGTGTGGGAAGGTGCATACTGAGCAGATTGTGTTCCAAGCGCTTGCCAAGCAGTTCTGGAGGGCTTTTTTTTAATGTCCATGTTTGCAGGTGCTGAGCAGAGGCCCTGATAGAACAGAGGGCCTCTCTATACACACCCCAGAAACAGGCCAGATGTTGAGGGAGAAATAGCAATGGGCTTTCGGGGAATGGAGCCAAGAGAGCTGATTCTGTTGTAGTGTCTGTTCCTGCTGTCCTCCATCCCCAGCAGCAGGGCAGTGATGAAAGGGCTGTGCCAGGGACGCAGCCCCCATCCGATGATTCTAGAGTTTCAAAAGAAATCAGGCTGCAGACTCAAGGGGAATCTTTGTACCCAGTATATGCAAAACCTCAGCTCTTGACTCAACCTGCAAACACAGCTGGGGCTCTGGCGGGGTCTCCTCCTTCTCCCTGGTTCACCCACCTAGTCGGTCTACATTCCCACCCTGCCTTGTAGCTGGGCATGGTCACATGATTGAGCTCTGCCCAAGAGAATGGGATATATACTGGAGTCGCAACAGCTCCTGCGGGGGGTCCTTCCTGTTCTCTACCTGCTCGGGTGGAGGGAATGAGGCAATCCTTCAGGACAACCTTAGAAAAACACAATGAAGAGCTGGGCGCGGAGGCTCAAGCCTGTAATCCCAGCACTTTGGGAGTACAACGTGGGTGGATCACGAGGTCAAGAGATCAAGACCATCCTGACCAACACGGCGAATCCCCGTCTCTACTAAAAATACAAAAATTAGCTGGGCGTGGTGGTGTGCATCTGTAGTCCCAGCTACTCAGGAGGCTGAGGCGGGAGAATTGCCTGAACCTGGGAGGCGGAGGTTGCAGTGAGTCGAGATTGTGCCACCGCACTCCAGCCTGGTGCCTGGCGACAGAGTAAGACTCTGTCTCAAAAAAAAAAAAAAAAA